>NW_026057577.1:15516240-15711398 GCF_023721935.1 Panthera uncia | reverse complement strand
AGGAAAGGAAAGGAAAGGAAAGGAAAGGAAAGGAAAGGAAAGGAAAGGAAAGGAAACACTTCATTTGGCAGTAGAATAAATTCAGTGCCTGACTTATTATGTGGGGCCATCAATATCAAGAAAGTAGATGGTAAAAAGGCACTTTGGGGATTCAGTTAAATGTATACATATTAAAAATTATACAAAGGATCCTGACACAGAGAGTCCGTGGGCTCCTTCAGATCAAAGCATGATAAAGAACCTTCCAGATGTAAATAAAAATTTAGTTTCAAGCAAAGGGAGCAACCTCTAAGTGCCTGAAATGTTATGCATTTACCAAAATATACAAATAGAGGCTTCCAGGTTTTTAGGTGATTAACTCCTATAAGTCTGGGTATTTTGTACAACAGACTAGATGGAGTTTGCTTTGCATAGCACCTCCAGGAAATAGACTGAATGCAATATTTTAAGTAATAGTTAAGAACAGCAGTATAAAAAGATGAAATATCCTAAACTCGCATCCCATAGTCTTGCAGAGGGGAAAAAAAGGAAAATTAAACAAAAACTAAACATAGCAACTGCAAGTCTTCCTTTTGATCCTCTTCAATTCAAGAGCAATAATTGGATTGGTTCCATGATTAAAACATACGGGCAAAAGTCGATTTGTGTATTCTCTTGTCCTTCAAATGACAATCAAAGTGTGATTTTAATTAGAACTGTCTGAACACATTATACACGGTGCATTTTGATCTTTGACATCATGTTACCAAGTGCTGCCTACATTATATGGACGCTGACCTCTGCAGGCCTGACAACCTCAGCCATCAGATTCTCCTTATATACAGTGCCTTGGATTATTTTATGTTCTACATTAAAAGAATAAAAGAATAAAAGCCTTTGAGTTTTATCTCCACTGAATTCTACACTAAAAACATGCATAGAAATCCCTAAGGCAACAAGATCCTTTTCTGACAACATTCAATGACTGACTTTTTCTATAAATCCACTGCTCAATAAATCTATCAGGAACAGACATTTACATCCCCGCCCCTCTACTTCTTGTGTGAATTAATCTCAATTGTGTTCTTCAGATTCTAAGCCTTTTGGAAAAGGTACATAATTTTTTTTCTGGCCTCCTAAAAGCTCTTAAGACCTAGATATATTCGCAGCTTCACACACAATAAGTATCTTAGATCATCAGTGGAAATATGTTTGTGAAGCTAATAAGCCTTGAGGCATGTATCCTGAAATCCAATCTGATGTGAAGCAGGTAAACTTAGCTCCAGAATGTATACTGTGTACCTGCCCATTTTGAAGGTACAGACTGAATTACCCTGGTCATTTAATTTCAATATTTTTAGAAAAGCATTATCTGTAAAAGTAAAAATGACAAGCCATTCCATTTTAAAGAGAGAAGACTCCCCAAGACCTTTAGTAATACTTACCTATTTGGAGTCATGTGAGAAGCCTGGTGACCTACAAATCAGGGGTATGATGAGGAATAATATACCTATCCACTATAGGATCCCCAATGACACTCAATAAACCATGTGTTGGAAGCCCTAAGACATTCTTGGCTCCCGTGAATAACTGTGGAGGATCTAAAATCCTGAAGGAAACCAGAACATCATCAACCTTTGTTCAAACTTATATTTAGACCATACTTTTAAATGGCTGTGAAAAGTGGGCTTCCACAGGCTATGCCCAGAATGGTTAGCCCTCATAGACTTCTTCCCTTCCACTCCACCCCAATCCAGAGACAGGGGTATGTAAAGCCTTTTGGGTCTCCCATTGTTTAATAATGATATTCAAATAAAAGAATTGGTTTACATGAGTTCCCTAAGGAGGTAGACAGGCTTTTGGTCCACGTATAAAGGATTTGGGGAAGATACACCCCAGTTCACAAAGAACGACACGGTACCAATGATTCAATAGCGTCTCATGACATATCCTAACTTCGCTGAGCCTGCCAAGCTAAAGAACTATGGACATTAGGATCCCAATTTGAATCACATCATGTATTCCCATGCAGAGCATTTCATGTGTACAGACATAAGTAGAATAGAGAAGAAAATCTTTTGGCAGTTTCTCTATTAAGATAATGAGGTGTGTTTCAGAGAGTGGACAGGGCATTATGATTTCTTCACTATTTAAAGTAAAGGAACAATTTCTACTGTAGTCATTAAAAGTTCCCAAACCTGAGGTGTTCAGATCACTGCTAGACTGCTAGACAGTCTCAATTCTTTGCATAAAATGGATAAAGTTTCCATACTCTTCCCTAAACTTTGCTTTTGGATCCTACTGAAAAATACCCCCATTCTTCCTTGGGATTCTGAGCCCAAGCTCTTCCTAGTTATGTAAGGTTACAAAGCATTGTATAATCTGTTTAAAACGTCCAATCTCATATCCAAGGAAAAGCTCTTTCCTTCCCAACATTCATGCTCCCTTTCACAGACGCTTGGTCTTCTGGGTGGTGGAGAACCAAAAAGATTATAAAGGACCACAGTCTGTTTACTTGGTTTCAGACCACTGATCATGGAGAGCACGGATGGCTTCTCTGAAATGCACTACAGGATCTCAGATCCAAAAAATTTCTTGATGTGGGTAATGTGGATCTAGCTTCAACTCTTCCATTTGTAGCTGTTCACATATAGCCCCTTTACTTCTGGGGTCCTGTCTCCAGCGAGCAGCCAGCTTGGGTGGGGGGCACTAAGACCCATCTGAGCTATTTCTTTATGCCTGCTGCCTAGGGAAACTAAGCCTGCATCACAACCAACCCCTCCTCCATCTCCCCCCACCCTCTTTTCTTGGTTGTCCATGGAACTGGGCCAAATATAAGCAGATTCGCCAAGAAAAATCACATCCTAATTTCCCCCTTCTTTCAGAAGTCCCTAAATGTTTAGAACAAGTTTTCCTAATGTTCTATTTTCCAATTGGCTTCAAGGAGGGGAATGAATCACCTCCTCTTCTACTCATTGGAGAAAGAGTCTCTCAGCAAGAATCCTATCCAGTGCACAGACTCCAGAATCTTTCCCCGGTTCCTTTCCCCCCAAATCAAGCCCCCTCCTCCTCCTATATGCTGAAGTGGGGGTCATAGGAGCACCAATCTACTGATCCTTAACAACATACACAGAAGTCTTTAAGCCCCCTGTCTGACAGCGGTGACCTCGTTAGAGTGTAGGAAGACTTATTTTCATGTGTGGGTCCTGGTAGCCAATTCTGGGTCCCAGGAGCCAACTGTAGGTATGTGGAAGAGCCCCTGGAATCCTGTTACCTAGCTTTTAGGAAGAAGGACATTTCAAACCTCCCCCATGGCCACACCCCATAATTAACCTCACCAGTTGTAACAGTAGCTCTGTCTCCACTCATCATAGTGGCAGAGCAATACAGAACAAATACAGTCTGCTTTTAAATTAAAATTTGTATCAAGGAAGGTATTGTATACACTGCTTAGTTCCACTTAGTTAAAACTCCATTAACTGGATTTCCAGATTATTAATAATCTCTGTGCTCTATGCCCCTGGGAGCAGTAGCAGCAAAGGCCATCTTGACACAGAACACCAAGCTTGGATCTAGAAAGCATGCAATACATCTCGGCATTAAGCCTCTGCCTGTGAAGCTGGTCGTTTTGTTTGATTTGATTTTTTTTTTAACCTGCAGATTACAAAGATCTGCTTGAAACTGGTTGGACTAACCCCTCTTCCCTGTTAAAATATAGGGAAGAATGGGGTTTTAGGAACCATTCTTCTCAGATGGCTCAAACAGAGCCATTCAACGCTTATGTTGTGGCACTTTATAATAAAAGCAATCTTAGGGCTTCAGAACGAATCAAAATGGTCCTTAGCACAAGAGTCAGAGGATTTTTCATCAATAAGTAGAATAAAAGCTATAAAAATAGAAAGCATTTTTATTTTTCAAAAAGTACAATATGGTGCTGTATTTTTTTAAAGAAGAAAAAGGCATAGGTATTACAAAGATATTTTGAGAGAGGAGCGATTGCAGATCATACTGGTGGAAAGTGGGGACTAGAAGTAGAGCCTCCATGTGTGGACACCCCTCCCACCCCTGGGATCCCATCTCTACTTGTTCCCTGCAAAGTGACTTTTTTGACATGTATATTGCATAATGATGTCAAAGTTAAGGGTATCATTTATATACATCACAGTCACATAACTGTACTGACTCAAAGTTATCAGCGGACAGACAGGTGCAAAGCTTCTGAATCTCCCTGATGAAGCCTAGAGCTGGAAGGGGAGGGACCCTGCCTACACATATCCGGGATCTGCACATGCAGCCACAAACACAGTCCAGAAGACAATGTGCACACACACCTCAGCACACCTGTGTACAGGAGTAAGTGCTGCCCCTGCCCCTGCCATACTCTCTATGAACTCTGAAGAGGCTCTTCTCTCCCAAACCTGAAATGCGTGCCCTTACTTTGAGGAGATTGACAGGGAAGATGCACAGCCAGCTAGGGAGAGGGAGTACTTTGTAGAAGTGTCGCCTGATCTTTAAAGATCCAATGTGTATGTTCAAACCATTTAAAAAAAAGGTTTTATATGTGAGACAACTTTTCACACAAACTATATATTACCACGTAAACTCCTGAGGTCAAACTTCTCAACCTACTGAGTGAGCGATCATATGGGATCAGAATTTGCAACAGTATACAAGCTTGCCCTCCCTCCCTTCCTTCCCCTCCCAACACCCCTCCCCTCCCTTCTGTTCCCTTCCCTTCCCTTTCCCTTCCTTCTCTTCCCTCCCTCCCTCACTCCCTTCCTTCCTTCCTCTCCCTCCCTCCCTTTCCCCTCCCCCCTTCCTTTCCCTTCCCTCCCTCCCTTCTTTCCTTCCTTTCTTCCTTCCTTTCTTCTGAGTTAGATGGGAAGTACCTTTGTGTAAGTATTACAAAGGCACTTTATGCAGAGCCTTAGCAAAGTTTATGCTTAAGGAAACCTGAGTCTGCAGGATATAAGAAAGGGAAGGGTCTCAAGTTCCTTCAAGAAATAGGAATGTGTGGAGTTTTGTGAGGAAGGAGATTTTTGATAGCAGAGATGAGGCTGAAAAGAATTTAAGGGTAACCAGAAAAACTAGACTAGAGGGCAGTGGAGTGATACCGTGAAGTTGTGAGAGGGACTATCTCATGCACTCCAAGAGCCTAAACTGTCATTGGTCCTTCTGCCATATCCAGCCCATTTTGAAGCGCATGGGAATGAGTTCCTTAGGTCCCAACTGGTAATTTCCTTTTTTTATAGCTTTGGGATGCAGACATGTCTGTTCACTTACAAATAACAAAACATACTGTAAACATCTTTCTGAGTTAGTGGTGTGTGTTCTCTCTGGGGGAGGCTAAGGAAGAGGCAGCATCTCTCTCCAGTCACCTGACCACACTCCTCCCCTGGGCTGGGGGACAAGTGTCTGCCCTCAACAGCATTCCCAGGTGAATAAACCACAGCAGCAGACAACTCCCCAAGCAAGAGAAACCAGAGGCCATTTGTCTTGTTTTTCTCTCATAGCTCAAGCAAAGACATCCCACTCTGGGAAAGACAGAACCAGTCCCAACACTAGGGTCTTCCACAGAATTAACAAAACAACTGCTGAGAGAAGATTCGAAAAAAGTTATGTGTTCTCTTGAAGTTGCTAAATATAGTAAATAAGCCAGCTACGATACGCCATTTACCATATGGCAAGTCTGATAAGGAAGAGCAATCCTTCTTGCTGTCTCTTCCATCTATCTAAGCTATGTCTTTCCCCAGACACACAAAATTCATCTTTCTCCCACTCTGGGATCTCTGGCTACGTTTGTCTACCTAGCTCTATTTTTCTTGTGCCCCTGTTTCCTCCACGTTTCTTGAAATGGTGGTCCATTTTCCCCATCTCTGCTTGTCTCATTTTCTCTTCATTTCATTAATCTGGCACCTTCCCTTTTCTAGTCACCTGGTGGTTTATGTCATGATGGACATCCATATTATCCAGTGCAAAGAATATTTTTGGAATTTCATTTTTGTAATGGCCTACTATCAAAATTCTCTAAGGCCACAGTTTCTAAGATATTTTTATACCTTTCTGAATACATAGTGCCAAAATCTTTTCAGTTTTCTGTGTTCATCTGGGATCCCAGAACTAGACCCTTGGTCTGTATTCTTTGCTCCATGATTTTATCCAGGATTAGGGTTTTCATTACACTGCCCATGTGCTGATGAACCTTCTAAGTCCTAATATACACATTCCACTATGGCTGGACTCACCCCTGTAGGATGTCCTTAAAAAGTCACACATCTACCTATCTTTATATTTATCATCTTTCATTGAAAATCTTCCTTTGTTTTTTATTCATGTATAGTCTCTGGTGTAGTCCTTAATCCTCAATATTGCCCATACTTTTTTTTATGTTTTTTTAACATTTTATTTATTTTTGAGAGAAACAGAGAGACAGCATATGAGTGGGGTATGTGCAGAGAGGGATACACAGCATCTGAAGCAGGCTCCAGGCTCTGAGCTGTCAACACAGAGCCTAACATGAGGCTCAAACCCACAAACCACGAGACCACGACTGAGCCAAAGTCAGACGCTTAACTGACTGAGCCACCCAGGCGCCCCAGCCATAAATACTTTTTGAATGAATTTGTAATGTTTAATCAGAGTCATTGATGGCTTCTGTAAATTGGCTGTGTGAACCAAAGTAGTTTACATATTCACCTAAAAGCATCAAGTTACTTGAGTGTATAGATGTAATCCCAAAGACTGAAAATATAAAAACCCTAATGGGGCTCCTTCTATGAAGACTTTCCTGACTCTTTCTGTTTCTCTACCACCCTGCCTCTCACTAGCTATAGATAGCTAGGAAAATAAATATGATAATTTGTGTGTCAAATAATTTATTACTTCATCTATAAAAGTATAGAGCCGACCACACTGTAACATGGTTAGCTACATATCTGTCTTTCTTACTATAATGCAAGCAAGCTTCCTACAGGCAAAGTAAGACTGCACTTAATTATTTTTATTCCATCTGTGCCTGACATAGTTGGCACTTGATATACTTGGACAAATAGTGAAATCCATTAGACTTTGTTTTAAATGTAGGAGTTTCTTCTCACTTTAATTTTTATGTAAGGTTTTACAAGATGATGAAATATTCGCTTTTAAACAGTTTTTAATTAATATGTTTTAAGCCACCTACTCTGCTTAGAATAAAGGACAGGTAAATCCTAACATCACCTGTTTGAAGGTAACCCCATGAGTGATGAATCGTAGGCTCTTAAATATTGAAATAAACAGTGCTATTCAATTTCAGACACAAGGATACAAATATCAATCTTTGGAGAGCTTCTTCAATTGCATGCCAGAGACTCTGATAGCCAATCTGGGCACTTTTCCTTTCACAACCCTCAAAGAGTCATGGCCAGGAGCGATGGAGTCTTTCCTGTCTCTCAGGTGAACA
The DNA here is from genome assembly GCF_023721935.1 of Panthera uncia. NCBI lineage: Eukaryota > Metazoa > Chordata > Mammalia > Carnivora > Felidae > Panthera > Panthera uncia. Next base: position 15,703,978 of record NW_026057577.1, on the reverse strand, counting down.
AGAATCGAAACACATCAGAGAGGTGATAAAGGTGAAAATTGCCACAAAATACTATTTTCTCCATCTGCAAAAAGTATGTAAATATTATTTTATAGCAATATTCCAAGAATGAATGGTCATCTAAAATAAATAGTGAAACTTACTACCATTATCAGAGCATTTTTATTTAATAGGACTACTGTTCACATCTTATATCTTAACCCTTCAACCAGCTTTGTGAATTTCGACCAGGAAAATGGCAACTTTTTGGGAAATGGATCAGATTATCCTTAATCAGTCTACTATAATCATTTCAAATGTCAGGCCTTACAAAGACCCCTGACTAGATGATTTTGATTTAGTTTTAAGCTACCCAAAGAGAATGAAGTTAATTACATGGCAACCTAAAAACTTAGTCAGCAATCCATCATTCTTGTGGCTAAGACACCAAACTGGCAAATAATCTATTCAGTGATATGGCTCAAATGGTTTCATAGTCTGAAATGTTTCTGGTTCATTTGTTGTGGTCAATAATCTGAAAATTGTTTCCTCAATGATCCAGTAAATTCATAATCTTAAATATGATACTGTTAAAAGGGACAACAAAAACATACTTCAGGAGCAAGTGACACAAATTGTCTGTTATGCAGAGGAAATTAAAGAGAAGCCAACACTTTGGTGAACAAAGCTAAAATTCTATTATAAAAATACAGCTGTCACACTACCAAAAATTACTTCTCCCTTCAGAGTCCACCAGCCAAGAGGGTGATTATTCACTGACAAAATTTTATTTTTTCATATTTGTTCCCCATAATAGACCTAGGTTAAATTCCTTTGAATTTAAAAAGTTAAAGCAACTCTTTCATAGAAGTAATAACTCAAATGAAAAGCAAAATGAATAAACATAATTTTGCAATCATTCCTTTATCTAAGAACATATCTCAAATATTCACACAGCTCTACACTGATTAGCTGAGTCAATGACTTTTAAAGTGAGTCACTCCACAAAACAAAGACATAAAAAGTCATTATTTGCTAAAACCCAAATGAAAAATATACCACATATATTTAGGTAATTAATCTCAAGTCCATTTATGAAAAGGAGAAAAAATAAATGTTTCATGGCTTTAAAAACCAAACATACTTGATTATTTAAGTCTCACGACAGTATGAGTTTCTGAACAAAATTATTCAATGTTATGTGAAAATATGGGCATAATAAAACCTTCTGAGCACTAGATAAAGTCAGAAGTTGTGGGTCCTGATTTCAGTAGCATGAGTCACCATGGCAAATGTGGTGCAAGCTAACTTTATCTCAGCTCTCCTTGTACACAGTAAGCAGCTCATGACTACACCATAAGTCAATATTCATAAACAGTCTATTACGTAGCTGAGGCTGCCAGATTTTCATTTCCTACTGTCTAGACAGCCAGTCTAAACACTGTATTATGAAGCCTCCATGGAGTATAATTCCCCAAAGACTTCTTAAAGCTCCTGGTGGTGTTAACTATGCCAGACACTCCCATTTTATTGCCTTTCTATGGTACAGTCTGTGTGCACAAAGACAGAATACAGGATTCCTTGGGAGAAAAAAAGAGTCAGTCATCCTTTAACTTGTAAAATCAATAAAGCCTTAACAACCAAGCACCCTGTCTCAGCCTACAATCCTCTTGATGGCTTTTAAACTGTGTTCAGCAGTCAGGGTGCACAGTTTTCAGTAGAGAAAACACTGCATTTTCATAAAATACACAGTGCATAAAATATTTCCTGAGAGAGAAACTCCTGGGATTAAAATGCATGCTTTTACAGATTATTATAATATTCAGGGTATTGACATGCCTAAATACTTTGTAAAAGTATTTGTAAAAAACAAAATAACTCTGTCTTCAGCTTTAACACCAGGTGAAGAGTCAATTATAATCAGTTTTAAACCAAAACTAGAAGAAATGGTTTACATCTGAGAATACCCAAAGGACAACCAATGACAGTCAGCCAAAGCCAGGTAGGGCTTCCAAAAAAAGTGTGTAAAATAAGAATATAACCTAAACATCAGGTGCAAAAACCAACATGGGATCAAAAGTCAGAGAAAGAAAATGGCAGAAAGAATCCAGGCAATTATGCTGTCCAAAAAACACTCAACGGAAAGTAAGACACTGAAATATGTGAGCAACAGTTTGACATCAGGAGAGTTTCTAAAACTATTAGAGCAGATTACATGGAAATTATTAGTTTGTGTATGCCTTCCTACAAAATTGTGATCTTACAGGCAGGAATGGATTTTTAAATCTAAATCCTTATTATAAAACACAGTTCCTGGAACATAACAATATGGTCACAAGAAGTTTGTAGAATATACTGAAGGAAAAGAGGCAAAACTGGCAGATATAATCACAAAATGATTGATACCTGACTCAGTTTACCAGTAAACCTTAGGCTACACCTTGAAAAGAGAAGTAGATATGTAGGAGTATATGGCAGAAATGAAACAGAAATTCGTCAACTTACAATATGTACACCGGACATGAGTTTTTCCAAGTAAAATTAGAAGGGCAGAGGACACATTCTGGGTTTATGGTATATACGGTACACCAGCTCTTTAATATGTTTTTTTTTTAATTTTCTTAAATGTTTACTTATTTTTGAGAGAGAGAGAGAGAGATAGCGAGCGAGCAAGCGGTGGGGTGGGAGTACAGAGACAGAGGGAGACACAGAATCCTAACTAGGCTCCAGACTCTGAGCTGTCAGCACAGAGCCCAACGTGGGGCTGGAGCTCACAAACCGTGAGATCATGACCTGAGCCTAAGTCAGAGGCTTAACCGACTGAGCCACCCAGGCTCCCCAATACACTAGCTCTTTAAAGCATGATACAGGATGGTCCCCTGCACACCAATCAAATCAATGATCAAAAAATATTTTCTAGTTGTCAGTATTTACATATTTAGGATATACATTTTGTTAACCTTATCCCCAACTATTTTGTGTTGTGGGATGGCACTATAAATGCAATTTATTTTTTAGTTGTTTATTGCCCGTGTATAGAAATAAAACTATTTCAATCACTTAAATCCATTAAGACTCATTTTGTGGCCCAGGGTATGGTCTTAATGCATGTTTCCTGCATGCTTGAAAAGAATTTATGTTCTGCTGTTGAGTGGAATGCTTTAGATATATCAACTAAGTCATATTGGTTGACAGTGTTGTTCAAGTATTTTTATCCCTAATAATTTATGAATTACATTTCTATCAATTTCTATGACAGAGATGTTGAATCTTCAATTGTAATTATTCATTTGTCTATGTTTCCTTTCACTTCTGTCAACAGATGTTTCATGTATTTTAAAATAACTACTATTAGATTATTATATATATCTAGGATTTTTAAGTTTTAGTAAATTGACTCTTATCACTATGACATGTCTCTATGTCTGCTAATATCTCTTGTCATGAAACTTACTTTTATATTTACATAAAATTTTTGAAGGTATATAATTAAGTCTAGATTTCTATCTACTCTTATGGTTGCTACATTTTAAGTGGAGAATTTATACCATTTACATTTATAATATTTGTTAATATGGGTTGGTTTAAATCTATCATCTTGCTGTTAGTTTTCTAAATTTTATATTTGTTCTTTCTTATTTTTTCCTTTTTTTTGCTTTCTGGATTACTTAAATTGTAGTATTTCATTTAATGTCTCCCTTTAGCTTACTAGCTATACTTCTTTTAAGTTTTTAGTGGTTTCTCTAGATTTTACAATAGGTATTTTTCACTCTTCATGGTTGGGGGTAAAGAATATGTTTATTATATTGATTATAGTGATGTTTCATGGTGTATGCTTGTGTCAAAAGTTATCAAATTTATACCTTACAATGCTGCATTTATTGCATGTCAATTATTCCTCAATAAATCTGTCTTTAAAAAAAAGAGGAAAAATAACATCAAGGTAATTGGCACTAATATTTTTATAAGGTTTCATAAAGTCCACTGCATGGTAAGAACTGTAGTACTAGACAAAATCCTGCCCAGTATATATATATACTATACATGTTGTATGTATGTATGTGTGTGTGTGTATATACATATATACATATATATAGCATGTGTATATATATACGTATATATATGTATACACATATGTTATATATGTATATATATTGTGTACATACACATATATACGATACCAAGTAATATTGTTGAGTTTTTCCTTTGGGAACTTAGAACATATTATTTCCTTCTTTATTTATTTTTATAAAGTTTATTTATTGAGAGAGAGAAAGAGAGCGCAAGCTGGGGAGGGGCAGAGAGAGAAGGAGATACAGAATCTGAAGCAGGCTCTAGGATATGAGCTGTCAGCACAGAGCCTGATGTGGGGCTCAAACTCACAGACCACAAGATCATGACCTGAGCCGAAGTCAGATGCTTAACCTGAGCCACCCAGGTGCCCCAGAACATATACCTTTTTTAAAATCCAAGATAAATCTTGAAACATCACAAGTCATTTTTGAAATGTTGGTACCTCCAACTGTCTTAACTACAGAATAGACTTGGAAGAAAAAAAAAATGACCAAAATTTCATAATTTAAAGGAGCCAAAAATCAAATACTTAACTATGAGTATTTCATTCCAAAACGTGCTCTTACCTATATTAGATTCATCTATTCCATTTTTTTTTCCTCTTACTTTTCTTCAGTAAGGCTCCCCAATATGCTTCTGAAAATAGGTTGGCAATTTTTTTTTCCCCTTTAAGGGCCATAAAATAAACATTTTAAGGTTTGCGTATTACATTCAGTCTGTGTCTCATATCTTTGTTTTTCTTTTTTATAATGCTTTCAAGATGTGAATACAATTCTTACCTTGAGGGCTGAACATAAACAAGCCGCAGGCCATAGTTTGAAAACCCTGCTCTAGAATAAATTGCTTTTTGATATTATTTGGGACCTCATCAATTACCCTGGGCCATAAGCACTCCAAAGGCAGACACACAGTAATTGGGCATCACAGTATACATTCAACATATTTCCTTCTTACATTTCACCTAAATATGTATGAGAAAAATATTCAAAAACTTTTGCCTCTATTCAGTTGGCACAGAGTAAGAATTGACACGTTAACATTTTAGTGATTTTCTTGAATTCTAGGCTTGGCTTCCAAATATTTTTAAGTTAACGGAAATCTTGAAAAACCTTGAACTAAGCTAAGGAAGTCAACTGTTTTATTATTGCAAATATATTTTAAGCTAACTGGTAATATTTTAGCTGTACAGTTTTCTCATAAGTTAAAAATTCATTTTTCCCAAATAAAAGTCCATATACATGTTGTACAATAATGCCTCTTTTTTTTGTTTTTTGGAAACTATGTGATTTTTAAAAATTGAATTAGAGGTATATTTGGAAAGGCTAACAAAAATACATAGAACATTTACTCTTATAGAGCACATTTTTTTATTTTTTTATTTTTTAGAGAAAGAGAGAATGTGCAAGGGAGTGAGAAGGGCAAAGGAAGAGAGAGAATCCTAATAAGCAAGCTCCATGCTCAACATGGAGTCACACGTGAAGCTCGATGAAGGGCTTGAACCCACAATCCCAGGATCATGACCTGAGCCAAAATCAAGAGTCAGACACTCAACTGAATGAGCCACCCAGGTGCCCCTAGAGCATACATATTTTTAAAACTGTCTCCTCTATCCTCATTTTGTTTGAATGTTTCAGCATTATTATTTATACATTCATCAGATGTTTATTAAGCATCTAACTTTTCTTCTTAGAATACAATGGAAAACAAGATAATCATGGTCCTTACGATGATGGAGTCTATGGTCTATGAGAATGAAAGGTGAAAAAAAGAAATAGACAACATAATTACAAACTACTGAAAGTGATGGAAGTAAACAGGACAATTCCGGATACAGTAGCTTCCAATATGAAAGCTAGGACCTAAAGGTAGAAGAAAAGACAATATTTTGAAGATATCAAAGATATCAAATGAAGTGAAAAGACATCAAATGGAAGTAGTCTTATGCGTTTAAGGAGTTATTTAGAGATTAGTTGTATGTGGTGCGGCCCATGAGGAAGTGGCCAGAAATAAGGCTGAGGAGGTAGTGGGGAGTAAGACTCACACTGCTACTCAGAAAAAAGACTGGAGGCGGAAAGAGAAGCAGAAAGACCAGGAAAGAATCCATATGCCCTCTTCCCCCAAGGAAACATAGTCCTGAGATGAGAAATGACAGTGGTTTAGAATAGACTGGGGGCAGATGTATGAAAAAGGATGAAGGGACATGGAGGTATAGAGCAAAAGGGAGGTTAAATACCACAGTCTATTTGCATATTTGTAGGAATGATACAATGGAAAGAGAAAAGGTAAAGACACACACACACACAAGGAAGAAATAAAGATTCAAAGTGCCTTAGAACTTAAATTACACTGTTTTATTCAGCATGTTTTTTTAGAATAATAAAAATGAGGGAGGGGGAAGTTGTTAGTAGACTAAGCTCCTGCAAAATTTAGAAGTGTAGTTTAAAACGCAAACCATAAAGTCATCCTATGCAAGTTTTAATTCACTAATCATAAATATTTGCTACGTGCCATGCCATATGCTACATACTGAGAATACAAATAAATGGAGATATATATATAACTTGACATCTGTGAGCTTATAATTCTGACACTACTTAGTCACTGCAGTGTAAATATTTTAGATTTTTCCTTTACATTTGCAGTTGTAGACAACTGAACCAAGCAAAGAAAGCAGATATCTTAAAATGGTGCAAGGACTCTTCCTCTTCTGCCTGTTCCTTTCCTTTCCTGAATAACTCACTTGCCAGACAGTTAAGTGAAACAGAACAAGGTCTATCTGGACCAGGGGGTGGAGCTGCTGTGGTGGCCCAGAGCTGGATGCTGGAATACAAGAACAATGACAGAAGTGGGAGTAGGGGTAAGGCTGGGTAGAAGGAACTGTTCAGCTGGAACAGGCAGAGGAGGGTATCCATGCATCTGGGCAGTCCAGTGAATGAAGTGAGATCTCGAGCAGGACGAAGACAGAATCTACACGGGAGGGCAACTTGCTGAAGGGTTTTAGAGCCCTAAAAGAGTGAGGAAGGTATTCACACAAAGAGTTGCTCTGTATGTGCAGTCAGAGGCAATGCTCAGTAAGGAAGGCATCCATATTCCAGGGTCAGCCTAGCACAGGGTGTCTGAGTAAATGTTTTATGTATTTTTGTTAGCCTTTCCAAATATACCTTTAATGCAGGAAGGAGTCCCCATATGGGGGCAGCCTGGTGTAAAGATTCAGAACTTAAATGGGACATGCAATGTGGGGCAGAAAGTCTGGTATAAGGAATCAGAGCCTCAGAGGAATAGGGAAGGCATCCATGAGACAATGCAGCCCCATGAACTGAGAACAAAAATCAGGCTTAAAGGCACCTATTAGGGTTCACAGGGCATCCACAGGGGGACAGAGCAGCCATGAAGATGGGTGACTAATTACATACACAGGGATTGTGTATATACTGATAGTAATGGGAGCCAGGATTCTCACTGTCAGAGAGGAAATAGAGAAAAAAAAAAAATAGAAAAAACCCCAGAGGTGTTGAACTGGAATTAGAAACATCAGTGTGCTGGGGCGCCTGGGTGGCGCAGTCGGTTAAGCGTCCGACTTCAGCCAGGTCACGATCTCGCGGTCCGTGAGTTCGAGCCCCACGTCGGGCTCTGGGCTGATGGCTCGGAGCCTGGAGCCTGTTTCCGATTCTGTGTTTCCCTCTCTCTCTGCCCCTCCCCCGTTCATGCTCTGTCTCTCTCTGTCCCAAAAATAAAAAAATTAAAAAAAAAAAAAAAAAACGTTGAAAAAAAAAAGAAACATCAGTGTGCTGGGGCACCTGGGTGGCTCAGTCAGTTAAGCGTCCGACTTCGGCTCAGGTCATGATCTCGTGGTCTGTAGTTCAAGCCCTGCGTCGGGCTCCGTGCTGACAGCTCAGAGCCTGGAGCCTGTTTCGGATTCTGTGTCTCCCTCTCTCTCTCTGATCCTCCCCCATTCATGCTGTCTCTGTCTCAAAAATAAATAAACATTAAATAAAAAAAGAAACATCAGGGTGAACTCATGATATACAATCTTTCTAGATCATATAAAAGTATGTATAAAGGGTCAAATGTATGTAAACACTCTAGCTCTGTCTACTCTGAAAGCCTGATGACAGTAAGCACATCTATGATCTAGAGTGTGGCTTCTGAATGCATTCTCCTCTAAAAGAAGTACAGTACCTTGAAGATATGGCTAATTCCATTAATGGATCAGGAAAAATGCAAACTAAACTTGGAATCCACTGCTGGCCCAGAAAAAAAAAAAAAGTGCTTAAAGAAAGAGGCATATTAAAAGGACACAAATAAAGAAGCCAACTTAAATTCATTTAATCAAAAAGATTCCCAACTAACTTCCCAGAAAAACTAGCAGAGGATCAGGATGGCAGTGTGAGCCAAAGGAGGCTGAGCTACAACCAATAAAAATCCTTCGTCGCTTTTCCTTTTTCCTCTGAGAAAGAAATTATTCTGACTTCAACTTTTTTACCAGAGATCGAATGGGTTGCTTTCCATTGCAACCACTAAGAATATGAGCAGGAGTAACTGTGCCTCCCAGGCAGTCTGAAGAGTAGGGAAAATGAGTGAGGGAGGACTGCTCAGCTCAGGGACAGAAGGTATAGATGAAGGTCCTGAGGATGAGGGCAGAATGTTGAGTGGGCGATGAAGAGCTCCCTCTCTGGCTACCCACTGTCCCTCGATATATAGGCCAAAGAGATCAAGGTACTATTGGTGTTTGGGTTCATGGGAAAGCCAACAACAGACAAAGAATGGTATCAATCTGCCCTTGGGGCAGAGGCTGTAGGAAGGTTCTAGATCTGCACAGCTGGGAAAATGTGGTTACCGGCCTCATCCTCCTGCATCTCAAAGAGCTAAGAAGCCCTGAAGGGTCCTTGGGTTGTACGAAAAGTGGTCCACACACATCATCAGATTACCATAGTCATGTATATTCACTGGAGGGTGAGGCTAGGAGAGAAGCAGAGAACCAAGATTGTTCAAACTTGAATTGAAATTCAAAAAAAAAATTTTCAGTTTTTCCAACTGTGAAGAATTTTGAATTTTTCTTCACCTGTAATTTGTATCATGAAATTCTTAAATATAACTGAATAATATCTATATACCTATACCTATACATACACTATCACAAATACGGACTGATTTTTACACATGTAAATGCATACATACCCATATGAAGTAGATTATATACAGAGAGGGCACATACACAATGAAGTCTCATTTTGTGATGAATTAGATTATACCAAGAAGAGTGAAAAGCTCTTAGAAATACTTCAGGGAAGTGCCACACCTTAAAACACAGACCTGCCCTCCTCCAATATTTATAAAACAATAAAGACTTCTGACTAAGGAATAAGACATCATTTATTTGGGGGTGCCTGGGTGGCTCAGTCCATGAAGTGTCGGATTCCTGATTTCAACTCAGGTCATGATCTCAGGGTTCCTGAGTTCTAGACCTGCATCAGGATCCATGTTGACAGTGCATAGACTGCGTGGGATTCTCTTTCTCCCTCTCTCTCTGCCCCTCCCCTGCTTGCACACGAACTTGCTCGCTCTCTCTCTCTCTCTTCCTCTCTCTCTCTCTCAAAATAAATACATAAATAAAACATGTTTTAAAAGGCATCATTTATTAGAGGACCACAGGAAGTTGGCAGACATCTCTGTACCTTTAAACATGGGAATGGCACTTAGAATATGGGTTTATAAGGAGATGTGATCCTCAGAACCGAGATGGGCTCTGACGTAGTACATTCCCAACTCCCATCACTTTCTTTCCTATAACGGAAGCTCGGGTGTAAGGAAGTACCAGGAGTACTTAAAATATAATCATTTTCTTTTTGTGGGGAAAGTATGCAGATTTAGATTCACATAAATTCAATACACATGATAAAACTATATTCCATGACTGTGCATTTGTATGTATGGATTGTGTCACAAATCAAAGTGTAGACTAAAAAAATCCATGCAAAAAAAAAAACAAAACAAAAAAACTGTAACAAGAATACCTGGAGGAAAATTGATAAGAAAAGGCATTTTACCTTGCCACCTACTTCAACGAATAGTTATGTTGTGCCAATCCATGACTGCATATCAAGTACCATGAAAAGCCTCTTGCCTAAAGATAGGAGAAAAAAAATTAATTGGGTTGGGGGGTAGCTAACTAAAGGAAAGAAGCTCTATTTTATAATTAAAAATATATTTTAACTTTGCTTTATCATATTTATAAATTATACTAGATTTCAAAACGCATAGAATTTTTATTAATTCAATAAAACTAGAAATTCTGAAGACTCAATAGGCATTGCTAAAAATAAGAAATCTGAAAGAAAAAACACTTCAGAAAATTCAAAGTATTGGCCGCAGATTAAAGAGTGGGTTAAGTGGGATTAGACTGAGCATGTCTGAGTACAGAATTGATGATCAAAGGAAGTTCAGTGCTCAAAATGTGTTTATGTATATGTAACGTAACATCCACCCTATCCGTGCAACCTGGTAAACTGGAAATATATCTCCTTTGCAACCAAACTATAGAAACCAAAACCTGTCCCCCGTAGGAAACCAGATCGGAAAAAACAGAACCCCAACTTGGAATGTTCTGTGAAATCTGATCCATTTCATTTTCCTCCCCCTGCAGGCCCACAGAGCAATCCCTCATGCAACAGCTCCACTGCTGAGGTCTGTGTGGCAGCAAGTGACATAACAGGCCCATATAAATTCTCTTAAGGGTGGCAGGATGGTTATTAAATCACTGCTGAGTCACATCTTTGTTCATCTTACAGAAATGCTACAAGCGTGATGGCCGGTAACTGTGGATATGTCGCTGGCTCTACTTCAGTAATTGCACAGAAGCCAAATCCATCTTGCTTCCTGTGGAGAGTATGTGAGGAGAAAGGAAAACTGCCGTAGCAGGTACGCATACACACACCTGAAACCTAATGTAGGCTGGGGCCTCTCCAGTCCTTGAAAGCAAGGTATGGATGCTGTGAAAGCCTGTGCAGAAAATGCCTCATCTACTTTCTGCTAAGAACTGAGAATTGTTCTCTGTTTCCAATGTGTTTCTCTTTCACACTGTAGTGCTTTATTCATTCCAAATATTGGTGTTCACAAAGTTCTGAAAAGCATATAATGAATTTTAGCAAACTTTACCTACAGTCACAAAGTAGGGAGAAAGCGGGTCAATGGGCACCTACCCTCTGAATGCATACACTTCTGTCTCATCTCCCTCTTCGATAACACCTTTCTTCTACTCACAATTCAAGCAAAACTTTCTATTACCTAGAGAAGAGACTCATGGTCTTCTTCATAATGCTGGTAGTATCTGACACACAAACACTGATTGAAAGTCTACCTTAAATGGGTTTATCAAGTCAGACACTGATTTCAAAGTCTATCTTAAATGGGCTTATCAAGAAATCACTCTCAAATTAATACATTGTGCACTGCAGGAGAAATTATCAACCTTATTATCTGTAATAGAGAAATGTAAAAGTCATGTGTACCCAGTACAAGTTTAAAAATCTAAACATGTATGCCAATCATTTTTCGAGAAAACAAAGTGAACTCACAAGGGGCTGAAGAGAGTCAAGAAAGAGGATTAACTCATGACTGTTAAAGCAGGGCTGAGATCATATATTAACAGAAAACCTGTAATAGCTATGATGTTCAGATGCCCCCTTTCATATTCAAGTGTTTACAAAATATGGTTCCAATGGGTCTTCCAGCAATGACCACCAAATGCCAAGTTACAGGGTGGCCACCGTTACCCTGGATTCATACTTTTATGAGATTTCTCTTAGAAGAATGCTACTGTCCCCCCACCCCCCACCTCTGTCTGCCCTATTTCAAGAATCTGCCCAAATCTGGAAGAGGGAACTGAATGTACCCTGAAAGCAACTAAGGACCCCATGCAATCTCTGCTTCTCCACTGAGAGGGGCTTCCCAGTTCTCTCTCCGCACAGCATTTGATACAAGTTCCTTCCCTAAAAAAGCAGATGTGAAATTACCCCATCATGCCATTGTTTGAATATGTTTAGAAGAGCAGTAAAGCAGGCGTGCCCGGTTAAATGTCTGGCTTCGGCTCAGGTCATGATCTCGTGGTTCATGGGTTCAAGCCCTGTGTCGGGCTCTGTGCTGACAGCCTGGAGCCTGCTTTGAATTCTGTGTCTACCCTCTTGCTCCCCCTCCCCTGATTATGCTCTGTCTCTATCTCTCAAGAATAAACTTAAAAAAAGAGCAGTAAAGCATTAGGAAGCCCATTGTTAGTACATGCCTAAAACCACATTCTCCTTTTTATGTATAAAGTGGCTAATATTACACCCCTCCTTTCCTCCCTCCCTCTTGTCTAATCCACTCATATGTTCTAAACTCTGAGCATCAGTGTATAAGGACAAGAGTCAGTGCTCTCTCCAAAATGTCAACATGATGTAAAGTAGCTTTGCAGAAAACATTTAATGTACTATGATTATGAACTCATCAGTGAGCTGATGACTGGTGTGAAATAACCTAGAATTTCCCAAGTTTACAGGCTCTGTAGAAATATCTTTTATTTACAACCCTGTCCCAGCTTTATATGACCTCCCCCTGCAAAATGACTCAAGCGAACATTTGTCGTGTTTTAATCATCCAGCATTTTTAGAAGATCCATTTTCTGTTTAGAAAATTCCCTATATTCTAAGTTGTGGGGTTAGTAGGCTCTTCTCTGGTAAATCAACACCATCAGCCTCTAAGCTGGCTCTTAAACTCTCCTGAAATGATGAAACATTTGCAATATCCTTGATTGATTCCTTGGCTACTTAAACTACACTGGATTCTGTTAAATACAGTGAAAAGCCCAAATAAATCTCTGAATCTTCTCCAGGTAGAGTTAACCAGAATGACCCCCACCACCACCTCCCACCGGTTACAGTGGTGTTCGTTCACCTGTGGCTTTGCACCTTAGAACAGTATTAGAACTAAATTATTAGAAATATTATTAGAACTAAAGTTCGAGGTACGTTAGTTTTTTTTTACATTTTTCAAGTCTTAGAAGAACTTCCCACCTCCCCTAAAAGCTTCTGCTGAATACATGAAGCCCTCAAGTTTGTTCCTTATTTGAACTCTGAAAACATAAACTGTCTCTACAATAAAAGTACCCTTACTGAAAATAGATTGCTCCTTAAAGAGAACACAGGGAGCTAATCATTATTGTATATGTACTATAAGATACACACTGAAATAGATGCTTTATGTAAATTATGTCCTTTCATTTTCCCATTGTAACTACAAAAATAACATGAATTTCCTATTTTTTTTTTTTTATTACAGATGAGGAAAGTACGGTTCACAGAAATGATGTAATTTTTAGAAAGTGGCACAGCCAGGACTTGCACACAAGCCTCATATAAATCCAGTTATTTTCTTTCACTACCTCACCGTGATACAGATCTCATTTCCAGGTCCATCTTATAAACTGTTGAATACTAGGTCAGGTATAACATGCTGTATTTCAGGCAAATGCCACAGGGCAGGATGGTTTCCATGGAAACATGGGACCACAGAAGAGGGAAAAAAAAGTGAAGCTTGAAAGAGCTCACACACTGGAACAGGATAGGCCAGGCTGGTAGGTCCTTAGGAGCGGGTTCCTAGGAACAGCAGTCAACAGAGAGTAGTCTCATGCACACTGCAGAAAATGGTTTGCATTTCAAAAGTGATGGCCACTAGAGCAATTTCTACAGTGGCTAGCAGCAAGAAATCTGGATTATAGCTATTCAGAAGCTACAAATGGACCATAAGGTCACTTCTCATCCATGAAACAATTATTAGGCATTGACAATATAGAGAATAACTTGATGTTTGGGATATCTGACTGCCAGTTGCAGGAATCAGCTGCAAAGTTTTGAGATCACAGCATTATAACAATTCCAAAAGGAGGAGAAATCTAGAGAATCAGAGTGAAAAACAAGTTGCAACCTAGAGGTAGGATCTCAGGCACACTATAGGCAAGAACTGAGGATGATGGAATGAGGGCTGGATCACAATGCTAAGAGCCAGTGGTCACCACATGAACAAAAGATTCCAGAGATAGCTATAGACATAACTGCAATTTCAGTAATGACCCCTCTACTCTTAGATCCTTGCTTTTAGATTTTAGTAGAGATTTCCAGGGTCTCGGATTCAAGAAGAGGACACACTGTTCTCTATGTTATGTTTCACATCTTTCCATTAAACTCACTGTGAAAGCATAGTACTGAATATCTTATTGTTCAATTGTAGTTGTAAATCTTAATGTATCCCCTATGGCCAAGGTTGCTCTTATACTATGTCATAATACTTTCTTATCAATCTATTGAATTTGGGCTATTTTCTTGATGTGGGACAGTGAATATTTCATTTTACATCTCTTGAATACAGGTTTCACGTTTGGGACTGGTCAATGATCATCGGCATAACAACTGGTTATCATTAGAAGGGTAATATTTTTGAAGATGATCTTTGAGCTTTTTAAAATAAACATGTACCTGCTATACTGGTGTTGCGTGTGCCACCTGATATGACTGTGGAACTCCGATGGGCAATACGTGTTCTTTTAATGGTTTTTCATGTACTTCTGGATTTTCTAGGTAACTATCAAATTTCCATATGGATAGAGGTATCAAAACTCAATCCAGAATTAAGCTGAATGCTCAATCATCATCACATCAAATGGTTGAAATTTTTCTAAAGTAAATTTATTTTTGTCATCCCATCCCCAGTATTACCTGTTAGAGACAGATCCCAATTGCTGATCTTATATTGTTCCCTTATTTCCCTAGTCCTTTCCATAGTGTGTATTGATTTTTGCAGACATTTTTAAGGCAACCCAAAAATCTAAGACACATATGTACCTGTCCTTGGTACACATAATACTCAAATTTTATGATGGGTTGCATTATGAAAATTATAGTAATAGTGACAAACTGATGAATAGACAAATGGAAGTAATTTAGACCAGGGATCAGCAAACTTTGTCTGTACAAGTTCAGATGAAAAAACATATTGGGCTATGTGGACAATGTAGTCACCACTGCAACTCGTCAACTTTGTTGTTGCACCACAAAAGAAGCCATTAACAATAACCAAATGAGTATGGCTATGCTCCAACAAAACTTTAAATACAAAAAGTGTGGGCTATTTAGTCTACGGCCCATGTTTGCTGACCTCTGATTTAGCCACCATCTCTAAGAACACTGTGGTTTATTTAACTGTGATAAAATTATAGGATGCTTTTAACGAGGGCTCACACATTTAAATCAAAAATTCCAATTATTCTGCATTTAAGGACGGCCAAATATAATTGGGACACACACCATACATGAGGGCATAACAAGGTCAATAAAATCCGATCTACTACCATCATCCCCGTGTTCCTCTCTTACAGCTGCCATGACCACTCCACATTCTACTCCTTGATAAACTTCAGAGGAGGAAAAAAAAAAGTTTGAGAAATATTGCTGAGAAACAATGCCCCTCTGGGTAAAGTGAAGAAGTATTTCCCCCAGTGTCAAGTTCTCTGGAGGCAGATCTAGCTGAACCACTCACAAATAGTTGAGGTGCTGAGAAGAAAGGAAGATGACCACTTCATTCCCTGGCAGGTTAACTCATGAGCTGTAGAATCCTGAGTTCCATCCTTGTGCCACAGTCAGAATGAGATAGATCATGTGAACTGAGCACAATGTCCATTTCTAGCCTCTGAATTTCTAAGGATTTGAAATTTGGGGTGAAAGCTTAGAAGAAAGAGCAAAAAATCATTAGTAATATTTTTGTGAAAAAAATATAATCCTCCTCCCCATCTCAATCCTACTTCTTGGAAGGTGTTCTTCAAAGCCTTCACAAGAGGAACTTGGTATTTCTTCTGAAGGGGCACAAACATTAGAAGACGTGGCAAACACTAGAAAAAACACCCAGGGCCATCACATCTATTGAGAAGAGCATGTATTTACACAAGAATTACTTGGAGACATGTACCACTGTCGAGACTGAAAACGAACCAACCAACCCTCTCTGAAGGTTCTTCAGTAAAGAAAGGAAACTGCATGAAATTCAACATCTTCCCAAAGAAAAGCACACACATCCCATACAAAGACAATCACATTGGTGGAGTTGGGATCCACCTGCTGAAGATGAATTCAGACAGACTGACACTTCCCCAAGATTAATAAAACCTTGCTTATAATAAAAAATAGTTTTCTCTTACGTCCATGTGACTCCAATTCTGGTACTGTAACTAAACATTAGAGATGGATTTATCGTGGTTGCCCATGCCTTCCCCCTTTACTCAATGTTAAGGAACATGAAAGGACATACTTTGTATATCATACCTGAAAACAGAAAAAGTCAAACATTTCATATATTCCATATATGCCAACTCAGTATATAACCCACAGGACAATGGACAGTTCACTAAGAACATTCTTATTTTATTTTTTACACAATACTTGCTTCAAAAAGAGATACAGTGAAAATTACTATATGTCATAGACATTATACATTTTATCTAGACCATTAATCCATGACACTGATTCCAAATTCGGCTAGTGCTTTAGTGTGTTCCTTCAAGAAGAAAATTGTGAAGTCATTTCTGTTCCACCTATTTATCATAAATTCTAGAACATCCAGGGGACAGCCTCCTGGACACATTTCATTTACATATGTCACCTACACCTCAATTGAGAGTCAAGAAGCCATCTTTGAGAGTTGGGCACGGTTAAAGTAGCAGTGCATTGTCAAACAGAAGCTTATTCTGTGACTGAGTAATAAATCCAACGATATCATCATGTATCAAGACGATGAGTATGCCACAGCTATTAGGTCAACTATGTGCTAGTTCACAATGAATTTTTTTCAATTACTATGGGATCAGTTATTCAATATGAGGACAGTAAAGGAATCAGAACTATTAAATATCATGTGAGTATTTAAGTGCCTTGTCTCATAAAATCCTTTAACCAAACAGTTCTGCTTTCACTAACAATGTTAATCCCAAACACTGCAATTTATTACTCTTAGAACATGACATAAAAATTATATATTGTGCCCAGTAAGGAAATGAAAGATTTTATAACACAATTTTATTTTTTTTCTATTAGTCAAGGTAATAATTTTAACAGAAAGTGTTATCCTGAGGGCATCTGGAGAAAAACATGTTAAAGACTCAGAAGCACATAAAAGCAAAAAGCATACAATCTTATTTTTCAACCTAACTCAATATTGTATGAATCCAATATAGAGATGAATATTCTAGAGATTTGAGCAAAGCTATAAGACGGGGTTGTACAGTATGAAGAAAAAACAATACTGTATTAACTAATCTGGTAGATCAGTGTCTTTTTAATACTTAGAAGAGGTATGTAAAAAACATAAGAGCAATGAACAAGAAAGCAAACAACCATAGCCATAAATGTAGATGCCATGTGATAAAAAAAAAAAAAAGCATGATGATAATTAGCTGTGTGGTGACTAACATGAGGCTTTCAATTAAATGTGATGAGTTAAACATATGTTTTTCTTTCTAAATCCTTACTGAAATAATATTCAAAATATATAAAGCCACACGAACAAAACAACAGGAAAGAATATGACAAAATGACAGAAGATTAAAAACATCAAAAAATTTTGGAAATAGGAAGCAGAAGAGCTAGAGAAAACTATCTTGTCAGAATGAAATATATATATACAAGTACACATATACATATACGTTATATATATGTATAATATGTGTGTGTGTATGTGTGTATTTACAATTGCTTGTGGATGAGTAAGCCAATCAGAAGCAAACTCATGGCCACAGCATAATTCAGAGACTAGACACTCCAGGATCTCTGAAAGGCAGGGTGAGGGGTCTGTCTCAAAACAGGAGAATTTTTTGAAAATGTATATATGTGCATCCTAAGATCTTTTCCCCAGTATTTCTAAGCAAACACTTAGAAATAATGTATCAAAATCAGGTCAGGAATGCTTCTGGACTTGGGGAAGCCAGGCACAACTGAATGTGATAAAGCTATATACCGAAGACATGATGATTAATTATAACTCTAGATTGTGAATAGTGAAATCCCCCAATTCCCTATTCAAATCTCAAAACAGGCTGGAAAACATATATATAGAGAGAGAAATAAATATGTATAGAAATATATATATTTCTAAGCATTGTGGCCCAAAATGAAATGTAAACTTAAAAGGACTGTGATCATGGCAGGACTTGGCATGGTAGACTGTATTTTGCCTACTATGTCTCTCCCTGTACCATTGGCATTACTGACTATGTGATTTTCTTTGTTCAATTATATGTGACCAGAGAGAGCACTTCCTGGCAAATGTTGTTAAAGCTCTTTCTTGATTTACTTTATTTCTTTTTCCTTTGCCATCAAATCTTGCAGACATATCAACATGGGTCCCACAGTAAAAACAATATGGAGGAGAGCCACAGTAGAGCAGCTGTGGACAAGTGGCATGAGTGAAAAGTAAGAGATATGGCCTTCAACAAAACAGAACGACTTTGGAATCCAGTGAAAAAATAAAAGACATAAATAATATATAGAAAGTAATAAGGTGGCAGAAGAGCAAGTCTCATACAAATAATCAGTTTTGTGATTATTCATTTGAAACACTGGAAGCCACGGGAGAGTGAATGAATGCCTTGCAAATCTTGACAGACTACTGTTTCCAACACTGATGACTATATTCATATAAACTATCCATAAAATGTGACAAAGAGATGTATTTTTAGGTAATATCTGAGAAACAATGCACTTCTTATGAACCAGGGAAAGCTTCTCAAAGATGCATTCCACCAAAATAATGTAACAAACCAAGAAACAGGATGAAACACTGTTGTACAATGAGAAATTTGACCATTATTTCTGGTCCCTGGAGAAAGACTAAACCCTTGGAATTTCCAAAGTGAGAGAAGGTCTCTGTTAATCAAGAACCCTTTAGATCACACCTTAGTAAACATTAATGAGATGATGAGGACTGAGGGCTGGTCCAGAGAAAGGCCAACCATGTGATCAGAGGGTTAGGACTTTGAGCCAACCCAACCTCCAGGGAAGATCAGCCATGGGGCCCATGATTAAATCAATCACACTTACATAATGAAATCCCAATAAAAAATTTCTACATCAAGGCTCACTAGAGCTCTCTGGCTGGCAATATGCTTACAGGGAGGCACACTCTGATTCCATGGGGACAGGGTATGGTAACAGGGTAGGAGAAGACAGGATTCAGTAGGCAGAGAGGGAAAGGATTAGCACCTGAGGTCCCCGGATTGGGAAAAACATGTATTTTGGAACAATGCCTGGAGGGTCTGACCACAGCAAACCCCCTCAGGCATAAGGTTCCTCTTAAGAATTTAACAGACCCCACCTACCCCCTCCCCCCACCTCAGCTTTCCCTCAGTAATTTGACAAAAGACCTAACTGTGGCCAAAGACTACCCCTGATACAATGAAAACAAGCCAATCAGGAACGTATAACCCAGCGCCTAGAGCTATCAAACCTGTAAGGGTAGAATGTGAGAAGGAACAGGGGGAAGGGAAGATGGAGGGCTGATCAGCAATTTATAAAACAAGGACCCTCCCCTATAGTCCTGGGGCATTCACTTAAGAGAATATCACCTCTCTGTAAAGAGAGCTTATCCTACAGTTCCTCCTTTCTGATGTTCTAATTTGCCTGCTGCTCATTTTGTGTCAACCTCTCTATTCTTCAAAGCAGCAAGACGAGGAATCCCAGGTATTGTGGTAAAAAATCCTGCAACAGAAGCTCTGGGTTTGGGACTCTCCCAGACCTATTCCATAGTATCCTGTAAAATTAAAATGTAATTCTAAGAATACTTTTCTCAGTTCTGTGAGTCTAACAAATTATTGAATTTGAGGATATCCTGGGAACCTGTGAATTTGTACACAGTTGGTCGGAGTTGTGGGTGGCCTTGGGAGACCCAAAGTGGAGCTGGTGTCTGAAGTGAGGGCAGTTGAGAATCATGTCTTTAATTTGTAGCGTCTGTGTTAACTCTGACTCGTTATCAGAATTGTACTGCCATATACCAGTTGGTGTCAAAATATATGCAATCTAGGGAATATAAAAGCCACCAAAGGAAAACAGTCAAAAAATTCTAAGCCTGCTAATGCAAGGAAGCCGCAGTTCGGTAGCCTGCAGAAGAGCTGAAGAGAAATCAGCCCAGAGCGCAGGATGAAGGAGGCCTTCAACAAGCTGATAGGTGGCTTGATGGTTTTGGTCATATTTACAGAATATTTTTAATTCTTTGATGAATTTTGAGTAAACTTGTGAAAGTTATATTAAAAAAAAACTAAGCAAATAATAAAAGGCACTTATTCACTCCAGGTAAGTCCTAAAATTATAGAAAATAGAAAACATAATACACTGTATGTCTCAGTTCTAAATTATAAAGGCATAAAATTTAAACACCCCCCAACTACAACTCTTTTAGAAATATAGGAGAGTAAAGGTTTGTTTGATATGAGAGAAATAAATATCCATCTTCCATATTCTTATTTGTAAGTCAATACTGTCCAAAATTGGAAATTCAATAAATTGCATAAAGTGGGTTATTTAGAAATATGAAGGCACAAACCATAAACGGTGTTTGGTTAAAACTTGTTTTTAAAATCATATACATGCTACCAAGTGACAACCATGCAAATCCATTTTTAAAAGGCATATAGGTAAAGAGTCAACCATAATTAAGAAAAAGTTAAAAAATACTTCGGGTCCACATTTTCAGAAAAAAAACAAGCAGGTTTACAAAATATGGCTGGTGACTAAAGGCAAGGAAAAGCAGTAGGAAAAATTCTGAGTTTTGAGTCTTTGAAACTAAAAGAGCCAGCTAAAGGGTGAACCAATCCAGTTAGTATGAGGATAGCCCGATAAATTTTACTATGTAAAAGTACATTTTTAGAATAATGGAACAAATTCAGTTTATCTTTAAAGAAAATATAAAAATGGTAAATGGTATTACAATAAATTTATAAAAAATAAATGATCAATACATGCAGAGTATTTGAATGACTTTACAATGGTTGAGAAGAAGCTGTTCTCAAAGACTCTTCACTTAATGGTTTTAGTGTTTGGGCACGGAGATAACATAAAGTGCAGGGGAGGGCTAACCTAGCCTTTATTCAGGACTGCTCTTGGCTGACTCATGACTGCTGAGCTCTGAGCCTTTGGAAAGTTTTGCCTAATAAGACTGTTTTTGACTGCCTGCAGTCTTGGGCTATACTGTTCCTGTTTGACCAGATAGTTTATGCTAGCAATACGACTTATGGTAAACCGAGGCTTCTTCTCTTTGATGTTCTGGAAGTTAACTAGCAGAGTAGTTACCTGTATAAGCCACATGCAATGCCTGCCTGAATGACCACTAATACAAAGGCTCAGTGCATCCTGGGAGATTCCACTGGAGAAGACACCTAGAAGCTTATGACTGGTTTCTCCAAGACCTTCTCTCCCGTGCACCTTTTGCATTTGTTCCAACTGGCGATTTTCATCTTTTTCTCTTCATACTTCTAAGCCATACTCATGTATAGGAGCTCCTATATAGAGCTCTGACTCCTGTGAGTTCATCTAGGGAATCAGTCATAGGGTGGCCTTGGGGACTTCTGACATTTGTAATGTTAAAGATTATCCTAAAATACTAAAATTTGGCATTATGTAAATATGCATGTGTTTCTAATGCCTGAAAGTTAAGTTAATGTGACTTCTCTGGTTAAAGTTGCCAGCTATTGTTACTCTTATTTACTATAAATTTCTTTTAACTTTAGATGTATTTTGTTGTTGTTTTACATGTTAATAGCCTACTTGCAATCCAAAACTCTCGCATTAGAGTAGAAGTGAGCTTTACCTGCTCTTCTGATGTCTTCTAAGTAGATCCATTACCTCACCAATCCTGCACATGAAATTTAACCCCAAATTTTGCTATGAGCCACAGTAACTAACAGGTACCATACAGAAGAAACTAGTAACCCTCCCAGCTGAGTTCAGGACAGCCAGCCTACCAAAATCTCTTTTTTGCTATAACTAAGGTCAAATTGGTAGCCACCAGTACCAAAAACAGATACACATTTCTCCTAATTCATAGTGCTGTTTAGAAGGCTCACCAAAATAAGGTGCCTGAGAAGGGCTGTGTAAACTCAATAAAGATGTCAGTTGTTCCCATGACTAGATGTTTACGGATTAAAGCAGTTGCCAACATGCTCAAATGGTTTCTTTTACTCATGTTTGACTCCCTACTCAGCTTCATCATGAAGAAAAGACTCTCTGAGATATGTTTGGGTCTCAGTGTTGACCCAGTAACAGAGGAAAGATTTTCAGAGTAACATCCTGCTTACCAAGGTAGCACAGGATCTGCAATGAGGTTTTCCCAAAGTCAGGATCAAGAAATCCCTTTTGAGTGGTGTTTATCAGCTAGCTGGAATGGGTCACATTCCCTCAGGAATTTCTAATTTGAAGAATAATTAGAACAGATTCTTTCAGACTAATGAGACTGGGTTTTCAAGGTTGAACACCAAGTGTGGGGAGACTAATTTTTGTGTGTGTGTGTGTAAACAAAGATGCATCTGCTGTGATCATTAACTGAACACCTTTCTCTAATACATAATTGATGTTTCCTATTTTTTTTTTGTTGTTTGTTTTGTCTTTGAGCTGTTGTTTGCGCCAAGCATGCCCTGCCCCTTGCTGTGTTTCTGGTCCTTCAGACTCCTGTTACAGTAACAAGAAGCAATCCTGCAGGGAGAGCATCAGGTCTTTTCCTTCCCTCTGTGCTTTCAAAAGTTAGTTTCTATAAAAATGCATGGTGCATGTAGAAAAAGATTACTGTAATGTGTGAAAAGCCTAGCTTCAAATTTTTCTAAGTAAAATGAATGCTTTATTTTCCTTGAGAAAAACAGCAAACTGTAATGTGAAGAGGAAAAGGAAGAGGTACAAATCATCAACCCTCTTCTCTTTCTTCCCCTCATGTCTCACACACAGTACAAAGAACTCAGCCCACCTTCCCCAGCAGGAAACTAGGAAGGTGCCCTTTAAAAGGTAGAGAGAAGTACTGACGTGACTAAAAATATAGAGAGTGACAAAAAGTGTTTGTCTGATCTTCCTCCGCTTTCCCTATGTTTTCCTTTATTCTTACTCTCCTATTTGCAGCCTGCAAGTTTTAATAAAAGATGAAGGTATTATTGTAGAAGACACAGAGGCCATTACCAATGCAAATTCACTGAATAAATATGATCATGGATTGTTTACACCACGGATATCCTATTAAAATGAAGAGTAGCCTAAGAAAAACAAAACCAACAAAATCAACTTTCTTCAACATGATTATGCAAACGTACAAGCCAACGCTTCAAAAAATTGTTACTGATCTTATTTCCCTGTACCAATATTTTGTGATAAATTGACAATCTCATTTTGCTTCCAAAACAAATTCCATCTTTGATTTGCATCATATTTATTCACTCAACAGCAAGTTACTGAATGCTGGATCTGCTAAGTGCCACTCTTTTAAGGACCAAGGATACAACACTGAACAAAACAGACCAATCTCTATCATGACAGAATTTGTGCTCTAATGGAAAAGGGGAGACAACACACGACATGAGTTAACACGTTTGATAATGTACCTTAAAAGTAACAAGTGATTTGGGGTGCCTGGGTGGCTTAGTCGGTTAAACGTCCAACTTTGGCTCAGGTCACCAACTCACAGCTTGTGAGTCTGAGCCCTGCGTCAGGCTCTGTGCTGATAGCTCAGAGCCTGGAGCCTGTTTCATATTCTGTGTCTCCCTCTCTCTCTGACCCTCCCTCGTTCACACTCTGTCTCTCTCAGTCTCAAAAATAAATAAACGTTAAAAAAAAATTTTTTTTTAAAGTAACAAGTGCTTTGATGAGAAAGAAAGCAGGCTTATGGGTTGCACAGCAAGGGGGAAGGGCAACTTGACATGAAGTCAGAGTAGTAAGGGTACTCAGCACAAGGTGGGCTTTGCCAACCATCATTAGGACCCTGGCTTTCAATGTGAACAAAATGAGACAGGCATTGGGCTGTCACGTGAAGGAATGACATTATCTCAACTAAGAATTTTTTTAAAAATCTCTGGGATGTGAAATCCTAGAAACTTATGTCTAACTTCAATTTCTTCTTCCTCTTAGAAGCATCAGGAATTAGGTGTTTTTTGTTTTGTTTTGTTTTTTATGTTGTTAAATCTGAAGCTATGGCATGAACCAGCAGACCTGATTTACAATCTTTGGAGGCAAAAGCTAGGTTCAGAAACAAAAAAAGGCTGAGGTAAGCAAGTCATTTAGAAAAATGTTCCAGAAATATCAAGAAATGGCTTGACAAAATAAAACACCAATGGAATCATTCCATCTTCTTTCCCTCCTCCAGTCCTTCTTTGTTTTCCACTCCTGACAGTCCCCTCACTCACACCCAAGTGTCAGCCATTCAGCCAGGCCTCGAAGTTACAATGCACCTGCCATCACGGACTTTGTGTGGTCACGCCACATCAGAAACACATTATATCCCCTTGACTCAGACTCAGCCTAACTTACTTCATTTACTGCAGTCCCCTTTAACATAGTTTTTCTAAACTGCTGTTTTAAAGACCTCTCACTTCAATTCCACAAGTATTCTCAAGTGCATATTGTGCTTTAACCCTTTCATAGATGTTCTTCAAAGCAAAAGCCATCTTAAGAAAGCACAATCTAAATTGCTAATCCCCAAAATAAAGACATACAGGGCAATTTCCAACCCTTCAGAAAAAAAACAAAACAAAAAAAAAGAAAAAAAAAAACGAAAAAAAACTTTAAAGGAAATAAAACCATTAATTAACTAATTAGAAAAACTTTTATGGACTGTATAATACATCTACATACATTCACTGCCCTAGAGTTTTATATTTGAAAATTAAACACTCTGAGCTTTTTAGGAGCTCACAGTCCAGTCAATTATAAAGAAAAGAAAAAGCCAAATATCAGTGAGAGAGATAAAGGGAGAGACAGAATATACAGGATTAGTAGCTTCTACACTTTTGGTAGATGGGAGTAGGGAGTTGTTGAGGTAAAGAATATTTCTGGGGGCACCTGGGTTGCTCAGTCAGTTAAGTGTCTGACTCTTGACTTCGGCTCAATTCATCTCAAGGCTCCTGAGTTCGAGCCCCAAGTTGGGCTCTGTGCTGACACTGAGGACCTTGCTTGGGGTTCCCCACTGGCTCGCTCTTTCTTTCTCTCTCAAAAAAAAAAACAAAAAAAAAAAAACAAAAAACCAGACTTAAAAAATAATTCTGAATACAACTAACATTGTAGGTTAAAGAAAAAACAAGTTCCATGGAGCAGCTTAAAGAAGCTCATGAAGGAAATCCAGTCCTCCAAAACTCAAAGGGTGAAGTTCTAACCCTAAATGTGACTTTATTTGAAGAAAAAGCCCTTTAAGGAGGTCATTTGAATTAAGTGAAGTCAGAGGGTGGGGCCCTAATCTGTCAGGACTGTTGTTATTTTTTTTTTCCAAGTTTCCTTATTTATTTTTAGAAAGAGAAAGCACGAATGGGTAAGGGGCAGAGAGAGAAGAGAACGAGAGAATCCCAAGCAGACCCTGTGCTGTCAGTGTTGAGCCCATTGCTAGACTCTTAACTCACCAACCATGACATCATGACCTGAGCCAAAGTCAGACACTCAATGGACTGAGCCACTCAGGCACCCGAGAACTGGTGTCTTTATAAGATGACAAGACACCAGGGGCATGTGCAAAAAGAAAAGACTATGTGAGGATACAGCAAGAAAGCAGTCACCTACAAGCCAAGAGAGGACTCAGGAGAAACCAAATGTGTCCACACCTTGACCTCAGACTTCCAGCTTCCAGAACTGTAAGAAAATAATTTTCTGTTGTTTAAACAACAGAGTCTGTGGTATTTTGTTAGGGTAACATGAGATGGCTAAGACCAAGAGAATCCACGCAGCCAGGACTTCAGTAAATATGACTAGAGAATAGGATGTGGGGGAAGATTTGGAGAAAGGGGACTGGCTAGCCTCATCTCTAGTGATAATGGGAA
This sequence comes from Panthera uncia, assembly GCF_023721935.1. Lineage (NCBI taxonomy): Eukaryota > Metazoa > Chordata > Mammalia > Carnivora > Felidae > Panthera > Panthera uncia. The sequence continues at coordinate 15,677,862 of NW_026057577.1, read as the reverse complement.
TTATCGAATCATGAAGGTGGTTTGGGAGTTAAGTTTGGGCTGAAGCCTTAGAGAGAGTCATACTTAAGCAAGCTTAGGAAAAGAATACGAAGTGAATTACAACTTGCTCTGAAATACATGCTTGTGTCCCCAAGAAATTCTCATGCTGAAACCCTAATACCCTTCCATTGGGCACCTTCATCACAGACTTCCAGCCTCCAGAACTGTGAGACATAAACATCCGTTGTTTAACACTGGTATTAAATGATCTCTGGTATTTTTGTTACAGCAGCTCAAAACTGCTAGGGTTGTGTGACTAAGACACAAACAATCCTTAAAAATCATGTGGAAAAAAAAAGATTTAACACAGTTCTGCATCAAATGAGCCCAAAGGCACAAGATGTAAATTCCAGTGACATCTAACTATATATAACAAGTGTAGATTACCCAATTATGAAGCACACGTGATCTATAAGGTCTTTGAACCTCACTTCCTTCATCTACTCTAGTTATCACAATATTCCCATTCTTTATTATCTCCAACACAACTGAGCAAATCAATGTATCTGTATACAATAAGCAGCATGATTAATATTTTCAGGAATTTACAAATAAGGCACAGAATTAAACAAGGCTTATACAAGAAAAAAATCCCAAGTAGGGACACCCTTAAGGTTGAGAGACAGTGCAGCAGTTAGAACTCAGATGTGTTTGGGGTGCCTGGGTGGCTCAGTCAGTTAAGCGCCCAACTCTGGATTTTGCTCAGGTCATGGTCTCACAACTTGTGGGACTGAGCCCCGCATGGAACTCTGTGCTGATTCTCTCTCTCCCTCTCTCTTTCTTCCCCTACCCCGCTCACACACGCACTCACTCATTCTGTCTCTCCTAAAAGAGATAGGAGAGATCTGGACTTTACTAGACTTTACTAGAGATTCTGTCTCCTAAAAGACATTTAAAAAGAAGAAAAAAGAACTTACATGTGTTATGTTTCCCACATCTGCTCCATAAGCTCTGCTTATGGGCTACATACACTCAGACAATTCTTATCACTAAATCCTAAGTAGCTTTAATTCACAGATTGAATTTCAGGAACTGTGTAATTGGACAGTCTTTCTCTTATAGATGGTAGAATTGACACTTAGATGTTTAACTGATGGGAAACAACATCATAGACCAATCTCCTTGTAGATATGGAGCTAGACCTGAGATCTATTGACTTACAGCACTGCTTGGTGCCTAAAGCAATTGTGTACAAGGACAAGGTGGTCAGGGCAGGCAAAAAGAGGATGCACTGTCTGAACAGAAATTAAGACCAATAATAAAACTGACTACAATTTGGTCTGTTTCTAATTATTCCCACGCACCATTAACTCTAAATAATCACCATGCTAAAATACGTCTCCCTGACATAATCTTATTCATCAACATCCTAAATGATTGTTGAGAATACTGTTTAGTTTTAATAATGGAAGCCTAAGCTTCAAAACTGCACATATTATTTAGCCTTTAATAAACACTGTGTCCTACATGCAGGTAAACTTAGAGAATCCCCGGTTGTACAGTTAAACACCTGGACTCATTTTATGTATCATAAACAGTTCAAACTATGATCAGCTGTTAAGACAGTAAAAATGCATTTTGTTTAATAACTCACCTTCAAAGATAATTTGAATATATTCACCCCTGCTTTTAAGTTAGCTTTCATTATAAAATAAGTAAGGTCATAGTTCGTAAGACATTCAACAAATCTTTCAACAAACATCTTTGGGGCTAAGAAAGTTTCATTACAACATATGTTTAAAAAACACATGAAAGTTCCCTGTTTTATCACATGGCTTAATGTAGGAGAAATCATGAAGACTTATCTAAGCTGAGCACAGTGAAATACCACGTCTAATAACCTGCTTTCTCCATTCTAGTCTCCATATTCTATCAGAGGACAACCTGAAAACACTCATCGACACACACACACACACACACACACACACGTATGTATATAGTTATATGTGTATTTATGATTGTGTTTCATACTACTTGAAAAAATGTTCTGGACTTTACTACAGGATCATTAACTTACTCGAAACTATTTATTCAAAAAACAGTTTAAAATTACCTCCACTTATTTAAAACTTTTATAATTTTGAATCCAAAGATTCCAGCTGCCTTTTGTTATTATGGACTTACTCAATTTTTCATAAACAAGTTTCTCAAGAATGAATTTCCTTAAGACAAAAGCAATAAATCAAAATTTCTTTAAATCAAAATCTTGTCTTAAATTATTTAAATGTCTTTAAGTCAAAACATTGTAATAACATTTCAGACAGAGGTACAGTTTCCTATGTGGACTTTAACTATACAAAGAGACAGATATGAGAATAAAACATCTATACTAAAATAAGTCCAGATTTCTATGTTAACCCACTGGAAAATACTGAAGAGAATTGAAGTTTCAACTATTGTGTCATGGTAAAAGCTGTCCCTAAACCCCCAGGACACTGAGTGTGGGTGCTGAGACCTTTGTGAAAGCTTCATTTCACTTCAGAGTAAAATGTGTGCCTTAGAGAGACATGTGGATGGAGAGAATCCATTCAAAGCCATTTGAATTAAAAGTACTTTTCCCTACCATTTTTTTAAAGATTAAACTCTTCCTTTTCTTGTTTTGATAAATATACTACTGCCATTTACTTAATGCCAGAGTAATTTTGTTCAGTTTGTACCAGTGAAGTCTTAGAGAGAGGGAGAGCCAGAAGGAGGGAGGGAGGAAGGAAGGGGAGGAAGGAAGGAAGGAGAGGAAGAGGGGGAGAGAGAGAGAGAGAGAGAGAGAGACACAAAAGCACTAGCATTTTTTTATTAAAGGAGGCAAAATTCAATCGCCTGCACAATAAAATCACCATTACTGTTCTACATTTAATTTAGTCAGCACAGTTTAATTTACCAATGACTAGGTTCATACATTAGAGAAATATTAAAAGGTGTCCTTAATGCCCAAGTCACTTACATTATTGTAATTGCTAAATTCACAATTTAAGGACCTTCCAATGCAATGTAAAAAGAAATTACAGAAGCTTTTATTTGCAAATCTCTGGTTTCAATAGGGGGAGCATAACAAAAATGAGTAAAGCATTTTTCTCCCTAAAAGATTATCTTCTAGTAAGGAAAAAAACGCAAGATAAATTTGGGTTTTTTCTTCTTTAAAAAAAAAAAAAAAAAAAAAAAAGGCATGCAACCTAATAGTATTATACTTGCAACCCAGTAACTATTCATTTAAGCACCACTCAGATTTAACAGGGGTTAACTTTTTGCCATATGTAATTTGTTTTTAAAAAAATAAGGTGTTAGGTATTTTTCACTTGTTAAATATATTTACCTTTTACTTCCTCCACCTCAGTCCTCTCCCACCAAATTGCCACCCTGAAGTTCGGAATATCCTTCCGTGAATGTACTTACAGCAATGTATGGTACTGTTTTGTGCAGTTTTTAATTACTAAATGGAAAACATAGCTCTATTTTAATTTCTAAATAAAGTAGTCTACCCTTCTCTTTCACCCATTATCAAATATATGTTATCAAAATTTTAGTATTTAAAAAATTGCTCTATTTGGAAAGTGAAAGTGTTCTATTATCTGTGAATGACTGATATAGATACGAATTAATCCATATTAAATAGAGGAAAAACGGTTACATAGTGAACAGAAAAGTGATGAGGATGTTACCTTCACAAACAAAAATTATGAATATATGCTTACTCTACCCTGATCATTTTTTATAATTATGGTTTCAGTGTTTACATCCAATATGTATTTTGCTGAGGAAAGCTATGATAGGGTACCAGTCATCATTTTGCATATGACTTTATCCTCATCTTTTTGTTATTCACTTTTACAAAATTTCCAACAATTCTTTTATCTACTGACTTTCAAATCATTCTCTGATGAAACTCAATTATGTGAATACTGTTGCAGATTATCTATTTTAAATGTCAACTGTCCCATCTCTGCTATAATTTTATCAGTGGCTTTGTTTGTAATTTATACTTAATACCCCTTTTATTAACTTTCTAAAATTTTTTAATCGGCAATTAGTTTACATTGTCTTTTGTTTCCTGCGACATTAACCACATCAGATTATGAGGACAGACTTATCAACAAAGATTATAACAGAAAAAATGACTGCAATTAGATCCACTTTATAATAATTCAATTCATCAGTAAATAACTGCACAAATTTTTTTTATTATGAAATACCAAGATGGCCTACTGCTCTTCTTACTTTGACTAAATTTTAGACCCCTTTCTTTCTGACTTCAGGCCACTTGACCTCCCTTTTCTTAGAGTGTTTACTCTAGAAAATTGACTGCAAACTCTGTTTTTCCCACTTTTACATATATGTGCATCTCCTTTAAAAGTCTCTTGCCAGCTTTAAGACCCAGGAAAAGTCTTCCTCAAATATCTGGAACCCATCTTTTTGAAATGTAATCATCCAGGAAGATAATACCCCCATCTATAAGTCTTTCTGGAAGGGTAAGAGACTAACTTCAGTGGGTATCCTACTGCAAAGTAGAATTGCTATAATGAAGGTACCAGCAGGAAGATACCCTTTCCACATGGTCAAGGCTCATTAGCAAACAAAAGCAGCCTGTGATATCCCCACCTGGCGCCAGCCCTTTAAACTCTCTTTCCTCTATTTCATTAGTTTTCAGCAAAGCCTTCCTTGCCTGTTGAACTTGTCTGAAAAATTTTTCTTCAACAAGGTTTTCCCCAATTCATTTCATTAACTGCCAGAACTTCTATAATGAATATTCTGCTAACCACAAATTCCTGAATTTCAGTATGTGGCAATGTGGAGAATCCTAGTGTTTTTTTTTTTTTAAAGGGCAGTCAAGATGCCTTGAAATGAACAAAATGTCTTTATGAACATATTTACTGCTTAACCTCCATAGTTATGCAGTATTTTTATCATTCAAATAACAATGTTTGATTTTTAAAAACAGGTGTCCTGCTTTACATTTTTATTTCTATAATACCTGACATAATACCTACTGCATAAAATTTATCTCAAAAATGTGTGATGTTCTACGATTACAGCCATTTGATTCCTAGATTCTACATCTCTGAAAAATGGCTAAAATATAATGACAAGTTACATGAAGTTAAATGTATTTACTTGTGTTTCAGATAGCACAGCTACACAAGACATGAAATTAACCTAAGAGTCCAACTGTAGGGAACTGGTTGAGTAATGGTTAATAAAAATTTATTCAATGGGATCACCTGCAATATATACGCCAATATACTTCATTAGAGAAATGAGTGGTTAACAGAGCTGGAGGTAGGAAATACACAAGGTGAAACTGTGATATCTCAATGGCAAACGGAAGCCATCCTTGAATTTAGGTCTTAACAAAATAGCACAGAGCCAGCTTGAACGGGACAAAATGAAGCAATTTGAATACACAATTAATCATACATAGAATCATAAATATATGTAAATGTATATAAATACATACTTATATGTAAATACTATGTAAGTACAGGGTCAAGCACACTAGTATCAAAAACTTTTGAGTTCCTTCTGATATTTTAATCCAGGAAAAAGAAAAGTAAATCGAAAATCAACTAATTTTATGAAGTCAGAGAAAACTTAGCATCAACTACTTATCCTGAAAATTATTTGAAAGGAAATAATTAGAAATTTATCCTGACTTTCTTGTACAAATAATTTCAGTGTAACCCAACCAACTTGGTTTTTAAGAAAGAAAAAAATTATTTTCGACAGGTAAATTCCAACCAATGTGCACTGATCAAGTTTAAAAAAATCATTGTTATAAATGCAGTGAAATCAGCGGCTCAGACAGTATTTGTAGATATATTAAACCATTAGATGAAATGTTAGGATAGTTACAAAAGAGGGTTCAGGATGCCACGAGCTGAACCCAATGATTAGTCGTAGACTTTCTAAGTATACGATAAGCAGACATCGCACGCATGTCTCAGGACTCCATGCAATGTGAATATTAAAATACCACCTATCAAGTATTTTGCCAGAAAAAGAAACGTCTAATCTAAATGTAATCAAGACTGTAGAGCCAAATTACATTATGATAAAAACAAACAGGAAAAGTTAATTGATGTAACAGAGAATGAAACAGATACAAGGAGAATGGAAATGCTCTGCAAGACATCTATATTAATTTTTTGTGGCTGGTATAACAATTTACAAAAAACTTAGTGGTTTAAAGTAATACAAATTTCTTGCCTTAGGGTTCTCTAAGTTAGAGGTCCGATGTCTATGAGCTATGGTCAAAATACTGGCGGTGGTACATTCACTCCGGAGGCTCTACTGGAGAATCCACTTCCTTCTCTTTTTCCGCTGACAGAAATCCCCAAATTCCTTGTTTTGTGGCCCTTTTGCTCCATCTTCAATGCCAGAAATACTGTTTCTCTGACCACCCTTCTGAATCACATTTTCCTCTGAATCTCCTCTCTTGCTGGTCTCACAGTCTGAAGTACACTCGTGGTTACATCGTACACACCTGGATAACCAAGGAAACTTCTCAACTTGAGGTCCTTAACCACAGCTGCAAAATCTCCCTTTCCCTATAAAGTAACATATGCACAGGTTCTGGGGATTAGGATATGGACATCTTTGGGGACTAGTGTTCTGCCTACCTCAACAAACGACTCATTTTCTTTAATGAATCAGTGCAATTAAAAAAAGCTGAGAGTAGAGATGATTGTTCTAAGTTTAGGTATAATTAAGAGACATAACAAAATACTCTGTATGGTCCTTTTAGATACTAATTCAAATTTTACAAGGTAATTTTACCAGACGCGATGATTGCATTTTGTGTTGTGGGCAAATGAGAAAATATCCCTATATTTTAGAGATCTATCATTCCATAGTTAATATATGATATGCCTTTCCAGGTAATGCCTACATGTGTGCACATACACACACATGCACACGCACACACTCATTTAAAAAAAAGAATGGATTTAAGTGTGGTTATTACCTAGGATAGTAATTACGGATAACTTCCTCCCTAGTTTTACTTATCTATACTTTAGGACTAGCCTAGAGTGAGAATGTGTAACTGGAATGATGAAGACTCGTGATGAAAATGAGAAACCACCAACAGCATAGGTTTATATATTCCAAGACTCAGAAAAAGAGAAGCTAACATGTATTGAGTATATAGTTTGTGCCAGACAATATATCAGAAGTTTTGTATACATTTTTTAAGTTTATTTCTTTAATTTGAGAGAGACAGAGAGAGAGAGAGCACAAATCCCAAGCAGGCTCTGGTCTGTCAGCACAGAGCTGGACTCCGGGATCCAACAGACCATGAGATCAGGACCTGAGTCAAAACTGAAAGTCTGAACTGAATGAGCCACCCAGGTGACCTGGAAGCTTTGTATATATTTCCTATGATCATTATGGCAGTCCCATGAGCCTTATACCATAATCCCCATAAGGTAAGTTCCTCAGCATCCTACTTTCAGCAAATAATCACTTTGGATTTAAATCCCTATCTCTCTGGTTTTGAATCCAATTATTTTTTGAAATGCTGTGCTAGGGGCGCCTGGGTGGCTCAGTCGGTTAAGCGGCCGACTTCGGCTCAGGTCATGATCTCGCGGTCCGTGAGTTCAAGCCCCGCGTCGGGCTCTGTGCTGACAGCTCAGAGCCTGGAGCCTGTTTCGGATTCTGTGTCTCCCTCTCTCTGACCCTCCCCCGTTCATGCTCTGTCTCTGTCTCAGAAATAAATAAACGTTAAAAAAAAAAAAAAAAAAAAAAAAAAAAAGAAATGCTGTGCTAACACGACTGCTTCATCCCCGCACTTAGAACAAACAGGCTTATGCACAAGCTGAACAGAAAGAGCTCCATTCACTTGTACAAGCTATGTGTTGATGTAGAAAGCTGTCACTTCATTTTGAACCCAGCTTGTACTATGGTTCTCCATAAGCTTGAACAAACTTGCCGTCACTAAAATGTTTTTAATGTTTATTGACTTTTAAGAGAGAGAGAGAGCATGCAGGTGGGGGAGGGACAAAGAGAGAGGGAGACACAGAATCCTAAGCAGGCTCCAGGCTCTGACCTGTCAGCATAGAGCCTGGAGCAGGGCTCAAACTCAGGAACCATGAGATCATGACCTGAGTCTAAGTTGGACACTGACTGGGCCACCGAGGTGCCCCTGCCATCCACTTAGAAATAAGTATCATTTAAATGACATTGCCAAACTTGCTCCCACTCTTCTGAAGCAGCTTCACTTCTGGAATTATTTGCAATTCCCTCAGGCCTACTGGAACTCTGTGGCTGTACTGCACACACTCTCAGAGAGATGGGCTGGAAAACAGTCTCTTCCCCTCCAGGCATGACACCTGATTCCCCAAAGTTCATTCACTGCTCCACTACTCTTCTTTGATGCAGAGCATCTGGGTGACATCTCATTTGGTGTCATGACGCTCAACAAAAAAAGTGGGGCCCATTTTACACAATCATAACAGGAAAAGCGAATAGTGCATGACAGAAGTACTAATTACAGAGAGAAAGCAGATTGCTTTATTTTGTGTTGCTTTGTTTTCAACTTTTTATCATTTTCTTTTCATTTTTATTTAAATTCCCGTTTGTTAACACAGAGAGTAACATTAGTTTCAAGTGCAGAATTTACTGATTCATCGCTTACATGCAACACCCAGGGCTCATCACAAGTGCCCTCCTTAATACCCATCACCCAGTTAACCTATCTCCCCACCCACCTTCCCTCTGGCAACCCTCAGTTTGTTCTCTATAGTTAAGAGTCTGTTTTTTGGTTTGCCTCTCTTCCCCCTGCCCCAGGATCATTTGTTTCTTAAATTCCACACATGGGTGAAATCATATGGTATATTTGTCTTTCTCTGGCTGACTTACTTTGCTTAGCATAATACACTCTAGCTTCATCCATGTCATTGCAAATGGCAAGATTTCATTCTTTTTAATGGCTGAGTAACATTCCACCATCCCCCCCCACCCACCCACCCACACACACATACACCACATCTTCCTTATTCATTCATCAGTCGAGGGGCATCTGGGCTTTTTCCATAATTTGGCTCATGTTGATAATGCTGCTATAAACACTAGGGTGCATATATCCCTTCAAATCAGTATTTGGATAAATACCTAAGTAGTACAATTGCTGGATTGTAGGATAGTTCCATTTTTAACTTTCAGGAACTTCCATTCTGTTTTCCAGAGTGGCTATAACATTTCGCATTCCCACCAAGAGTATAAGAGAGTTCTCCTTTTTCTTCATCCTCACCAACACCTGTTGTTTCCTGTGTTGTTCATTTTAGCCGTTCTGACGTAAGGTGGTATCTCACTGTAGTTTTGATTTGTATTTCCCTGATGATGAGTGATGTTGAGCATTTTTCATGTTTCTGTTAGTTACTGTATGTCTTCTTTGGAAAAATGTCTATTTATGTCTTCTTCCCATTTTTTAACTGGATTATTTGTTTTTTAGGCATTGAGTTTTATGTAGCTGGTCACCCTACAAAAGCAGTATCCATCCCAACTTTCTGTGACACTGTCCTTCCAAATATCAAAACCTTTATTCAACCAAATCTGTCAAAATAAAGGCAAGGGCTGGTTCGTGGACAACAAACATTAAGCTGTCTCCACTAAAAACTAAAACTTAATAGGAGTTGTGTCCTCTGATTTAAGGATTTATTAGAGAATTTCTATAATCAGTCCTCATGCCTTAGAATAAATTCTTACCATTTGAAATCCAAATTCTGTCTTTAAATATATAATTGATATAAATCATATTAGTTTCAAGTATACAAAAGAATGATTTGATAATCATACATACTGTGAAATAATCACAATACATCTAGTTAACATCCATCACCATACAGTTACAATTTTTTTTCTAATGATAGGAACTTTTAAAATCTACTCTCTTTGCAACTTCCAAATATACAATACAGTATTGTTAAATTCTTAGTGAGCCTCATGTCTCTCACACTAATTACACAACAAAAGGAGATCGTTTCCTTAGGAACAAATGTGTTTATACACACCCAGATTTCTAAACTATTACACGACTCTTGAACTACACAGGTTTGAACTGCACAGGTTCACTTATACGTGGATTTTTTTTTTACAGTACAGTTACTGTAAATGTATTTTCTCTTCCTTGTGAATTTTTAAATAACATTTTATTTTCCCTAGCTTTATTGTAAGATATAGTATATAATACACATCGCATTCAAAACATGTGTTAATATGTGTCAAAATACTGTGTTATCAGTAAGGCTTCCTGCAATAAAGTTTTGGGGGAGTCAAGTTACATGAGGATTTTTGACTCTGCAGGGCGTCAGTGCCCCTAACACCCAAGTTGTTCAAGGATCAACTACAGTCTCTATGCGTTTTCATTTCTTTATTTTTGACATATTTCCTGAATCTACCTAACTCTTTTGCAGCCCTTTTACCAGAATGTGTCTCATCATTTCTTTAAGGTAGCTCCCTCCTAACAGGCCACCTGCTTCTGATCTTACCCTTCTTCAAATCACCTTCCACAGTAAAACAGAGTGGTTTCTCCAAAAAAGGAGATCTGCCCAATAGGTTTCCATTAAACAGGAGATACAATCCTAGGTATTTAGCATGACATATATATGATCCTTATGATTTTAGTCTTGCCAAATTTTCTTTTTTTTTAATATTTATTTTGAGAGAGCAGGATGGCATGTACATACACATGCATGCAAGCAGGGGAGGGGTGCAGAGAGAGAGACAGAGAGAAGGAGAATCCCAAGCAGGCTTCTTGCTCTAAGCCCAATGCAGGGCCTGAACCCACAACAAGGGAGATCATGACCTGAGCTGAAATCAAGAGTCAGACACTTAAGACACCCAGGCACTCCAAGGCTTGCCAAATTTTTAATTTCACCTCTGCTCTGCATGAAATTATCCAAATCCACTTGTATTCCCCCCACCCAAAAATAAGTTCAAATCTCAGAAATACTTTGCTTCCACACATACTTGTACAGCCCATAGACATAAAAAAAAAAAAAAAAAAAACACAACAACAACAAAAAAAAACCCTCCTGCTTAGCAGCACCCTTGGACTCTCTTTAGACACTATACTGTTTGTTTTCTGAAACAGACTCTTTTTTTTTTCTTTTTAATGTTATTTATTTTTGAGAGACAGAGACAGAGCGTAAGCAGGGGAGGAGCAGAGAGAAAGGGAGACACAGAACTCTAAGCAGGCTCCAGGCTCTGAGCTGTCAGCACAGAACCCAACGTGGGGCTCCAATTCATGAGCCCTGAAATCATGACCTTAGCCAAAGTCCAACGCTTAACCAACTGACCCACCCAGGCGCCCCAAGAAACAGACTGTCTTAATGACTCTATGATTCTCATCCCACCTTTGGTCTTCTACTATGCCTTCATTCTCCCACCAAATGTTCTGCCTTATCCCCAAGTTCTGTCCAGGTTAAAGCCTTGATCTAGGTAAAAGAGATCCCCCAAAAGAAAACTGTATTTCCTCTTTTGAGAATCACCAGACCTTTCCACCACCATTGACAGCTAGCAGAACTCCTACAACACATTAAGTATCAACCCAGATATCATCTTCTCTGAGAAGGTTTCCTTATATCTCCCATGGAGCAACACTCTTGGCTCTCTCTGCTTCTACAGCACTATTGGCATATTTTTATAATCTCAGGTATGTGTTTTCTTATCTGCCCTTGCTAGACTGTGAACATCTAGAGGTCATAGGCACTCTTTTATATATAATTTCTAGTGCAGGGACTGGAATATCCCAGCTGCTTTCTAAATATCTTTTTAAATTTACTTTACAAAAAATCAGGCAATCTTCTATTCACTCTCCTACTCATTTTCCTCACCTCAGGTTCTGTGTTACTAGTGCCTTTGGTCCCTACATGAAGAACTAGATTCGAATGACAAGATATATTAAAGAAATCTGTGTAGAATCTCAGAGCAAGGCAGGAATTGGTCAACATTTGTTTTTTGTAAAAGACGGTGAAAAGATAATTTTATTAATGACCAAAAAAAAAAAAAATTGTATTAACATAAATGAAGTTTCTCCTCCCCCATCTCATGTGAAAGAAACTGTCCCAAACATAATCCTACCACTATGAAAATATGAGAAGCATTACATGGAACCACATGCAGCTAACTCAATCCTAGTAATCCACAGCCCTCAACTGATGCATTACAGTATTTACACTTGTTCTTGTTATTAGAACGGACGAGCACTGCCTCCTTAAAATGTATACACTGGTAATGTGAAAAACAAATTTGACACAATCAGTCAGCAATTTTTAAAACTGCTCGACTCTAGTTGAAGAATGTCTTTAATCTGTGGGTATCCGTAAATCAGAGCCTGATACTTTACAAAAAGGAAAACACTCAGGAAAAGCCTATGTAGGAGAACACACTATGGAAGCTGAAAGTTTTAAGGGGCTACAAAGAACATTTTCACCACTTGGTTTCTAGCCATTCTATATTCAAAACAGAGCAGCGCATAGGTTCACAGAGTTATACATACTCTGCCAAGTATAGGCTTCGCTTAGAATTCAAACAATGGTGAAATTTAATGAAATAAACAAGACCTCTAAATTCCCAAGGGCCAAGCCAATAGGCTACATTGTTAAAGTTCCCAGAGATTAAACGGTCTCTCCTTTTTACTCACCGATGTGCTTTTTCCCCACTCTAAGCAAAATCATGTTATCTAACTCAGACACTCTTGGCAAATAGGTGCTATATACACCCAAAGTGACAAAAATGGGTTTTGATCTCCTGATGCAACAGGCCAAGTGCAAGTGTGCTTTGGAAGCAAAGTGGTCCCAACTGTGAGAATCACCTGTACTGAGGTTGTAGAGGTGGAATAGACCCAGACAAATGGAAGCTTCTCTTTTCATAGAAACTCCTGATATAATTATATCCTAAATGATTAAAATCCTACAAAATCCTAGGAATCCACCTAAATCCTGTTAGAATAAATGAATTCAGGAGTTTTAGGACACAAAAGAAAACAAAGAAAAATCACTTGTATTTCTATACACTAACATTGAACGATCCCTCCCACCAAAAAAATACAGAAAACAATCCCATTTAAAGTCACATCAGAAACATAAAATACCATAAACTTAGCCAAGAAAAAGAACTGCACTCCAAAAACTAGAAGACGTTAATGAAAAATAAATTGAAGAAGACACAAATAAACAGAAAAACAATCTGTGTTCATGGATCAGACGAGCTGATATTGTTTCTAATCTATACTCCCTAAATCCATGTACTGATTCAATGAAAACCCTATCAAAATTCTAATGCCACTTTTGCAGACATAGATACATATCCTTAAATTCATACAACCACAAAAGCCTTCCAAGTAGCCAAAGCAATCTTGAGAAGGGAATACAAAGCTAGAAGCACCACACACTTCCTGATTTCAAAATACATTATAAATCTATGGTGATAAAACAAGTATGATACTAGCATAAAAATGGACACAAAGGCCAACAGAATCAAGAACCCAGAAATAAGCCTTCATTTATAGAGTCAACTTATATTTGACAACAGCGATTTTGGGAAAAATGGACAATCACATGCAAAAGACTAAAACTGGAACCCTATCTTTTACCACAACAGAAACAACAGAAAACCCTCAAAATGAATTAAAATCTTAAACAAACTTGAAACTGTGAAACTCTTAGAAGAAAACATAGGGGGAAAGCTCCTTGAATTAGTATTAACAATGAGTTTTTGAATATGACATCAAAAACACAAGAAACAAAAACAAAAATAAATAAGGAGGACCAAATAAAAAACAACTTAAGGAACGGGAGAAAACATGTGCAAATCATATATATGATAGAAGCTTCATATCTAAAATATACAAAGAACTTATAAAAATCAATAGTAAAAAAAACAATCTCAATAAAAATGAGCAGATAACTTGAACAGACATTTTTCAAAGAAAATATCCAATGGTCAACAAATACACACAAAGACGCGCAACATCACTAATCATGCAAATGCAAATACAACAACAAGAATGCTATTTTTTTAAATGTTTATTTGTTTCTGAGAGAGAGAGAGAGAGAGAGAGAGAGAGAGAGAGAGAGCATGTGAGCAGGGGAAGGCCAGAGACAGAGGGAAACGGAACCTGAAGCAGGCTCCAGGCTCTGAGCTGTCAGCACAGAGCCCTAAATGGGGCCTGAGCTCACAAGCCAAGAAATCATGACCTGTGCCTAAGTTGGACACTTAACCCACTGAGCCACCCAGGAGCCCCAAGAATGGCTCTTCACAAAAGTGCAACAGATAAGAAACGTTGGCAAGAATGTGGAGAAAAGAAACCCCTATATATTGTTGATGGGAATGTAAACTGGTAGTCACTATGGAAAACAACATGGAAGTTACGCAAAAAATTAAAAGCAGAATTACCATAATATCCAGCAACCCCACCTTGGGGTATATATCCAAAGGAAGGAAAAGCACTATCTTAAAGAGAGAGTGCACTCCCACGTAATTCCATGCGTATTGCAGTACTAACAATTGCCAGGGCATGTAAACAACCTAAATGTCCATCAGTGGATGAACAGATAAAGAAAGTGGTGTGTGTGTGTGTGTGTGCATGTGTGTGTGTGTATTCTAATATTCAGTCATTAAAAAAGAAGGAAATCTTCCCATTTATAACAACATGGATGGACTGTTAGAACATTATAAGTCAGATAAAATAAGTCAGATAAAAATAAATACTGGATGATCTCACTTATGTGTGGAATCTAAAAAATATCAAACTTGGGGCACCTGGGTGGCTCAGTCGGTTGAGAGTCTGACTTCGGCTCAGGTCATGATCTCGCAGTTGATGAGTTTGAGCCCCGCGTCGGGCTCTGTGCTGACAGCTCGGAGCCTGGAGCCTGGAGCCTGGAGCCTGCTTTGGATTCTGTGTCTCCCTCTCTCTCTGCCCGTCCCTGTCACGTGCTCGCTCTCTTTCTCTCTCTCAAAAATAAACATTATTATTATTTTTTTTAATATCAAACTCAGGGAGGGTACACTCATGGTTACTAGACCTTGGGAAACAGAGGAAATGTGAAGATTTTGATCAAATGGTACAAACTTCCAGTTACAAGATAAATAAGTTCTAAGGATACAAGGTACAGCATATGGACAATTTAGAAAAATATTTTGGCAATTTCTTACAAAATGAAACATACTTTTACCATAAAATTTTGTGTGTGTGATTAAATTTAAAAGAAAAAAGTCTGGGGCGCCTGGGTGGCTCAGCTGGTTAAGTGTCTGACTTAGACTCAGGTCATGATCTCATGGTTTGTGGGTTCGAGCCCCGT
Source organism: Panthera uncia (assembly GCF_023721935.1). Classification (NCBI taxonomy): domain Eukaryota; kingdom Metazoa; phylum Chordata; class Mammalia; order Carnivora; family Felidae; genus Panthera; species Panthera uncia. The sequence goes on along the minus strand of NW_026057577.1, from coordinate 15,662,533 downwards.
GTCGGGCTCTTTGCTGACAACTAGAAGCCTAGAGCCTGCTGTGGATTCTGTCTCCCTCTCTCTTTGACCCTTCCCCATTCAGGCACGCTCTCTCTCTTTCTCTCTCTCTCTCTCTCTTTCTCTCTCTCTCTCTCTCTGTCTCTAAAGTAAACAAACATTAAAAAAATAATGAAATAAAAAGACTATATTATTTACATTTTTAAAAAAATTTTTTTAACGTTTATTTATTTTTGAGACCGAGAGAGACAGAGCATGAATGGGGGAGGGTCAGAGAGAAGGAGACACAGAATCTGAAACAGGCTCCAGGCTCCAAGCTGTCAGCACAGAGCCTGATGCGGGGCTTGAACTCACGGACTGCTAGATCATGACCTGAGCCGAAGTCAGCCCCTTAACCAACCGAGCCACCCAGGTGCCCTATATTATTTACATCTTAACAATGCACATTAAGATTGGGTTATTCCACAACAAAATAAGAATTTCTGTGTAATTCATCAGAGGAGAGAAATTTTTCTCTGTTCTAGAAGTCCTTTTTGAAAACTGGTAACCTGACTGAATGTTGCATAACAATGTTACTTTTAAATAGACTACTTTTGAAAGCAGAACCATTACAGATATAAATGTTATCTATTCGATATGTATTTGCAGGCAGATTGATATTATTATAGTAATTACTCAGTTAATATTTTCAAGTAGTTAGTTGAATTTAACTGTTTCTGATAATAGTGGAATGCCTTTAGCAAATATACTTCCCAAGAAAAACAACTAGAAAACAGCTACCAAGGAAACTAGGATTTCAGAGGTCAGAATTCTGGAAAGAATAAAAGCTCACTGAAGTGAGCCTGGCATAGAAGTGAACTACACTCTTCCCTGAAGGCATGTTGCAAAATCCTAAACTACATAAGGCAGAGAGGCCAGAAAACCAAGCAGGAAACATAAGCTAGAAGGATAAGAATGTGAGGTAAACTTTCAGCAGCCTTGGAGGGCTGGATAACCCAAAGTTAAAACCTCAGGGCTACTAATCAACCAGGATCTCCAGGGCAATAATTCCAGAGAGAAAGAAAGTGCATTAAAGTAAATACAATATACTGTGTTGCTGAGGCATTTACTGATTTATAAGCAGCTTTGTGGCCAAAAGGCTCGGAAGGTAAGCAGAATACTAAGAACAGAACTTTGGGAAGTTTCAAAGAGCAGGGTTAACAGAAATTAGAAATTAGAGCCTGCCAACAGAGAGGGACTTTGGCATACATCCCAGACTTCTACATAGGACTTTGGAAGCTGCACTTTAGGAATAAGAAGAGACCTGAATATGTATCTAACCTAACAAAACACTCAAACCTACCTTTGCATAAATGTAATACCTAACTGAATCAAAGTAATTTGCCCCTACTTTAGCTACAAGTCAGAAAGCAATTACAATTCCTTTCTGGTAAGAGATAACATTTTCTTGTGTTTATAATGGTCTCTTAAAGTATCATAAAAAATGTCTGGTATCCAATTGAAGATTACCAGTTATATCACGTTAAGAAAACAAATGGCTGAAAACCAAAGGGGAAAAAAAACAGAAAAAGATTCGAAGGTGACCCAGGTGTTAGTATCTTACACAGATGTCAAAATAACTGTGACCAATATATTCTTAAAAGATGAACAGTTGAAATTTAACCAGAGAACTGAGTCTATTTTAAAACATTACATGGAAAAAAAAAAAAAAACAAAAAAAAACTAAAATATATTTTACCTAAAATTAACACTTGTTCAATAGGAGCTAAGACAAAGTAGAAAAGAGGAAATGACAGGCAATATAAGTAAATAAAAAATATTCAGGGGCACACTGAATTCAGTGGCTCAGTCAGTTAAGTATCTCAGGTCACAATCTCACAGTTTGTGAGTTTGAGCTCCATCCTGGGCTCGTACTGAATTCCTGCTTGGAATTCTCTTTCCCTCTCTGTCTGTCCCTCCTCTGTGTGCTCGCTTGCTCTCTTTCTCTCTCTCAAAATAAATAAGCATTTTAAAAATTATTCAGATTTATACATGGACAGCTATAAATGAGGGAAAGTATATAATGTAGCTAGAAATGTGGGATAAAAATGTTTTTAATTAATTAATTAATTAATTTAGAGGGGGGGGGGAGAATGCTGAGGAGGGGCAGACAGAGAGGGAGTGTGAGAAAGAGAGAATCCCAAGCAGTCTCCACACCCCAGCACAGAGCCCGACACAGGGCTCAAACTCATGAACTATGAGATCATGCCCTGTGCCAAAATCAAGAATCAGACACTCAATTGACTAAGCCACCCAGGCATCCTGATAATAAAAATGTTTTAACTGGAGATCTGGGGAGAGAGGAAGAAATATTTGGAGATAATGATTAACATTTTTTTAATGATTAAAAAATGGAAGGCACATACATAAATCTCCCTAGAAACAAAGGAAGATAAATGTAAAGAAAACCACACCCAGGCACAACACAGTAAAACCTTTAAAAATCAAATATCAAGAGAGAATCTTAAAAACAGCCAGAAAAAAACTTCTACTGACAAAGAAGCAACAATAAGACTGATAGTTCTTTTTCAACAGAAACAATGGAAACCAGAAGACAGTTAAAGCACGCTTTTAAAATGTTAAGGGAAAATAAATGTCAACCTAGAATTCTGTAGTATTCCTCAAAATTAGTGAAACAAAGATGTTTGTAGGTAAAAAAAAAAAATAGAATATGTGACTAACAGAGCAATACTAAAAAAATAATTAAAGGAAAATTTATAAGCAGCAAGAAAAGAATTTCAGATAAAATTAAAAAAACTGCAGGAAGTAATAAACATGAATTAGAAAGCATATCCTTGGGAATGCAAGCTGGTGCAGCCACTCTGGAAAACAATAAGGTGGTTCCTCAAAAAGCTAAAAATAGAACTACCCTATGACCCAGCAATTACACTGCTAGGCATTTATCCACGGGATACAGGTGTGCTGTTTCAAAGGGACACGTGCACCCCCATTTTTATAGCAGCACTATCAACAATAGCCAAAGTATGGAAAGAGCCCAAATGTCCATCGATGGATGAATGGATAAAGAAGATGTGTTATATAAATACAATGGAGTATGACTTGGCAATGAAAAAGAATGAAATCTTGCCATTTGCAACTACATGGATGGAACTGGAGGGTATTATGATAAGTGAAATTAATCAGTCAGAGAAAGACAAAAATCCTATGACTTCACTCATATGAGGACTTTAAGAAACAAAACAGATGAACATAAGGGAAGGGAAACAAAAATAATATAAAAACAGGGAGGGGGACAAAACAGAAGAGTCTCATAAATACGGAGAACAAACCGAGGGTTACAGGAGGGGAGGGGGGAGGGGGGATGGGCTAAATGGGTAAGGGGCACTAAGGAATCTACTCCTGAAATCATTGTTGCACTATATACTAACTAATGTGGATGTAAATTTTAAAAAATAAAAAAATTTAAAAAAAAGAAAAAAAAAAGCATATCCTTATCTAAAATGATGGGGGCGCCTGGGTGACTCAAATGGTTAAACATCTGACTTGATTTTGGCTCAGGTCACGATCTCATAGTTGTGAGATAGAGCCCCGTGCTGGGCATCATGCTGGTGAGGAGACTGCTTAAGATTCTCTGTCTCTATTGCTCTGCACCTCCCCCACATGCATGTGAGCTCTCTGTCCCTCTGAATGAATGAATTAATGAATGAATGATGATAATGGGGATACTGGTTTGGGGAGTTTAAAATGTAGAATTACAATAATCCATGTCAACAACTGCAAAAGATAGTGTGCTAAAAGGACACAGAATGGTATATTGCACAAGTGGTAAAAGTACAAAGTTATGCCAGATTTATTAAACCAAGATTTCATATTATAAACTCCTGGGTAATCACAACAGATGAGTAGAAGAATATTTACTTAAAAAGCTAATAAAGGGCAATGATGAACACCAACAACTCAAACCCTGTACTGACAAAGAAAGAGAAAAAGAACACAGAGCATTAAGGCATACAGGGGGGAACTGTAAGATGACAGGCTTAAACCCAAATAGAAGAGAATTTTATTCATTAAAGTCTAAAGATTTCCAGTTACTTGGCAGTCCCTGCTAATGCTGAAAACAAAATATTATATGAACTGGTAATTACACTCAGAGTCATAGAGCCCACAGAAATGCATGTGTCCTCACGTCAAACGACATGCACAAGAAGCTATATAACAGCATTATTTGTAAGAGCTGAAAACTGGAAACAATCCAAATATCAATCAACAGTGAAATAAAAAGACTGTGTGACACAATTTATCCAATGAATTACTATACAGCCAATGAAATGAACAAACCACTGTCAGAAGAACCACACAGCTGAATTTTGTAAAATTCTATGCAAAAAAAAAAAAAAAGACATTAAAGAGTATATAATGCATGATCACATTTAGTTCAAAAACAGTCAAAACTAATATATGGTATTTAAAAGCAGGGTAATGGTTAATCTGAGGAGGATGGAGAAGTGTTAAGTGGAAAAGGTACCAGAGATTTTCTAGCGTGCTGTTAATGTTCTCTTTTTCCATCTGGGTAATGGTCATGTGGGATCCCTTTATGAAATCCATTTGAGCCATATATATATGATTTGTGTTGTTTTCTGAATGATGTCATACTTGAACAAACGAATTCACTTTTAATGTGAATAGGTAATAAGAGGCTCTTGATATAAAGTAAATTTTAATATGCAGGATTTAGCAGTTAATTAAAATAAATTTAACATTTAGACCCACATTGGAACTTTTTTTAATTTTTTTTTTTAATGTTTATTTTTGAGAGAAACAGAAAGACAGAGAACAAGCAGGGAAGAGGCAGAGACAGAGACACAGAATCTGTAGCAGACTCCAGGCTCCAAGCTAACAGCACAGAGCCTGATGCGGGGCTTGAACTCACAAGCTGCAAGATCATGACCTGAGCCAAATGGACGCTTAACCGACTGAGCCACCCAGGCTTCCCAAACCCATATGTGAACTTATTTCTAAGATATTATTTTCTTGGGGTGCCTGGGTGGCTCGGCTGGTTGAGCGTCTGGCTTCAGCTCAGATCATGATCTCATGGTTTGTGAGTTCGAGCCCTGCATCGGACTCTGTGCTGACAGCTCAGATCCTGGAGCCTGTCTTGGATTCTGTGTCTCCCTTTCTCTCTGCTCCTCCCCTGCTCATGCTCTGTCTCTCTCTCTCTCTCTCTCTTTCTCTCTCAAAAATAAATAAACATTAAAAACATTTATTATTTTCTTGCTTGTCATCAAAACAATAAAAATATTAGCAAAGTCTAGTTTTCCAGTATGGATGTTTTCCTGCAAAAGGGATTGGGAAATAACTTTATTTTCATCTACTCCTTTGGCAAATACTTCCTCTTCCATGTGAAACTTTAGGGACCTCAATGAATACAAAAAATGTAAATGAAACAGTAACACTCCAGTTTATGTGACATAGGCATGAGAGAAAAAATGTGCTTCCAGGTTAATTTTCCATTCCAGACTATTTTCATATCTTCTCAAGCATCTCCTCCAAGGATGATATATCATGTCTAGGAAATTATAACCAAAATGCTGAGCAAATGTCATGTTAGTTGTTCTCGACTTAGAAAATCGTACCAGAGGTATCCAAAAATTATAAAATTCAAAATTTATTTTCTCTATTTTAAATAAACTTTACTAGGACAAATCTATCATGTCTTCCTGCCAATAATATTTGAGAATAAGAAACAAAGCAAAAAATATGGGGGAAGAGCTCACATGTCAAAAAAACAATTGAGAGCATTCTTCATGAACTGTTTGGTTACATTTCATCTCAGACTTTGGGGGCTGGTGTATATTTAAGTTCAAGACTAGGGCTTGGACGACTACTTGATGGCAGTCTGCAAGGCCTCTTGAGATGGATCAGAAGATGCCAGGCTGCACTTCCAATGCACCATCTTTCACAGCAGATATTAAGTCCACGACAACCTAGGGAAACATTAAGGCACTACCTCCAGAGTTGGTACAGAGAAAAGGGGCATGCTCCATCTTTTAATAATATCCTCTCCAAGGCACAAGGTCAGTTTTTAACACTTGCTGAGTATTAAACTGCAGCTACATCTACTACCAAATCCCCAAAATTATATGATGCATCTCTTTATAGAGAAAAAGTGCTGGCGATTTGTAGAAGACATGTGCTGACTGGAAACCTGAAATCTATTTGAAATTGACTGGAAACTACTGCCACCTGATCCCTGAGATCTGGAAACAGGTATTTATGAGAACCTGAGGGTTCCTTTAGAAAAGAGGTTCTGTTATATGCAGAAAAGCATATGTTCTCACATCCTACACTTCTACCCTACCATAGTTTTTACATTTCATACAGAGAGTTACAATCTAATTTTCAGTAAATCAACTGCACCACATTGGTTGAGGGCCCATTCTTTACTGCCTTCTTGCTGTTGTGTCATTCGAGGAGCTCACAACTTTGTGGAAGTTATAAAAGAGTACAAGGATTGAAACACTATAATATCAATATAGTACAATCAATATAGAACCAAATGCCAGACAATATGCACCAAGGAAATCTTGGTTAGGGTGAATTCTAGGCAGGATAAAGAACATACCTGAAGACAGAAATAAAAACAAAACAAATCAAAACAAAATCAGTTGTAATTAGAGATAGTGATAGAAGAAGTTATATGCTTGGGAAAGAAGTTGTAAAATGTAAAGAAAGCATTAAGATGCAAGTAATGGTAGAATAAGCTAGAATGCCAGAATAAGCATTATGGACTCACTTATTATGACAAATCCAGCAAAGTGTTAAAAAGAGTAAAAAGGAATGAAAGGAGCCCAAAATGGATGAGACAGCTAAAATATCTGTGGTGTTGACTCCAACATGTGGTCTCGAATACCATTTCTAAGTATTAAGGGGGCACCTGGGTGGCTCAGTCAGTTAAGTGTCCCAGGTCAGCTCAGGTCATGATCTCCCAGTTTGTGAGTTCAAACCCCACATGGGGCTCTGTACTGACAGCTCAGAGCCAGGAGCCTACTTCAGATTCTGTCTCCCTCTCTCTCTGCCCCTATACCACTCATGCTCTGTCTCTCAAAAATAAACAAACATTGGGGCACCTGGGTGGCTCAGTCAGGTAAGCATCTGACTTCGGCTCAGGTCATGGTCTCACGGTCCGTGAGTTCGAGCCCTGCATGGGGCTCTGTGCTGACAGCTTGGAGCCTGGAGCCTGCTTCAGATTCTCCCCCGTTCGTGCTCTGTCTCTGTCTCAAAAATAAACATTAAAAAAAATTTAAAAATAAACAAACATTAAAAAAAGTCTAAATGAGTGTTCAGCCAATCTTTTATAGTGCTCTTTACTTGACAGAGTTGAAAGACTATACCACAGGAATTAAGACACCTGGGTTTTAATATGATCCAATAATTCCACTACTGGATATTTACCCAAAGAAAACAAAAACACCAATTTAAAGCAGCACTGTTTACAATATTACAATATTTACATTATTCCAGTAGCTAAGATATAGAAGAAATCCAAATATCCATCATTACACACACACACACATACATACACAATGCAGTATTAAGCAACCCCCAAAAAGGTTAAGATCTTGCCATTTGTGACAACATGGATGGACCCAAATGGTCTAATGCTAAGTGTAAACAGAGCAAACCAAATATCATATAATCTCACTCACATATGGAATCTAAAGAATACAAATGAATAAACAAAAAGCAGGATCAGACCCATAAATACAGAGAACAAATTGACGGTTGTCAGATGGGAGAGGTGTGGGGGGGATGGACACATGTGTAAAGGGTAGTGGGAGCTACAGGATTCCACTTATGGAAGGAATAAGAAATGGGAATAAAAGGCACAGCATAGGGCATATATTCAGTGGTATTATGACAGCATTGTATGGTGACAAATTGGTAGTGACACTCATGGTCAACAGAGCATAACATGCAGAAAAGCTGTATGTTGTACACCTGAAACTAATGTAACATTGTGGGTCAACTATACTCCAAAAAATTAAAAAATATATAATATGCACATAAATAAATTATATTATTTCTAATGTATATTCTGATACAATTGTTAAATACTGAAAAAAAAAAAAGTTGATAAAGTAAACAAAAAAACCCGACTTTTGTCCCTGGAGGAATACAGTTTGGGTTGCTGGCCAAATCTGTGCTCATGAATGGCATTTCTGAGGCCCTAAATAAACACTTTTGGGGAGAGATGCCTGGGTGGCTCATTTGGTTAAGCGTCTGACTTCGGCTCAGGTCATGATCTCACAGCTTGTGAGTTCAAGCCCCATGTCAGGCTCTGTACTGACAGCTCACAGCCTGGAGCCTGCTTCTGATTCGGTGTCTCCCTCACTCTCCTCCCCTGCTCATGCTTTGTCTCTCTGTCTCTCTCTCTGTCTCTGTCTCTCAAAAATAAATAAACACTAAAAATATTTAAGAAAAAAAGTTACCTGGATTTTAAACTTTGGTCTGTCAGTAACCGGTTCTGTCACCTCAGAAAAGTCCATCTTGGTGGCTCACAATTTCTCCACAGATAAAATAGGAGATTGGGGTATTCAGATTCATTTACGCATAAACAAACTAAACTAAACTAAACTAAACTAAAATATCTACCATTGAATTATGTTTTCAGAATCACCAGGGATTTGCAATTTGCGCTTTTCTGGTTTTGGTATTCAGAGCGATAATGATCCCTTGTTTTTCTTTATAATCAGAGACTTAAGGATGCTTGCTGCTTTCAACCTCGACTTTTAAATACTTCACTTCATAGATGTTAATAAATACTTATTTCTTTCAAAACACATTATTTTGTCCTGATCACTCTGCCGGTTGTGTTTTATTCTAGATTTCATTGGGTAGAATAACTTTACATTTTTACTATCAGCATTAACATTCAATCATGAGTTATCATTAAACTCGTGATATTATACCAGTAAATCCACTTAACGCATAAATGCATTTACAAAAGACACACTTAGGATGGATTATACTGGCACTCTACAATTAGGATTCATTCTCTTCTAGAAAATTATAACTATGAGAATAGTGCATAGTGAAGTTGGAAAAAGAATTTAATTATGGTTTTTAATTTTAAAATCATGATATGCATACACACACGTATATCTAAAAGATATTTTTTGCTACTCCACATCTGGTAGTAATCTGAGTCACAACTTCCTCTTGCTTGAGTTTGGCACTAACTGCTTTCTTAAAATGTTAAGCGTAAGCTCTATGAATAGGTTCCAAAGACAAACAGCAAATCCAGTTAGATAAATTAACTAAAGGGTAAACAGATTACGGAGATTAAAGCCAATCTCATGGCATTCAGTTAATTATAATAAACATAAAAAATCATATATTTTATATATACTGATTTTTTAGAAGAAAACAATAATAAACAGCCATAAATCTGGTTCAGGTTTTCCTGAAATATCAGGAATAACTAAATATTTCATTTTTTCCAAAAACATAAATATGCAGTCCATCTAATGATATATCACAACACTGGTGTTTCTTCTGTTACATGTAAGTTGATAGAATTTTTAAGTCTCCTTCTTTGAAACATGGGAAGCAAAGTTACATCAAGCTGAACATACATTTCACTTGTACTAACTGAACTCTAAGTAAGAAATGAGTGAGAAAAAATACCAATTTTAATAGTTAAAACAACTTTTCACTAGTTGCATAAGCTTAGGCACGAGACAGGAGGCAGAATTTGCTAATTCTCAGGGCATCTGGGTGGCTCAGTAGGTTAAGCGTCTGACTTTAGCTCAGGTCACAATCTCACAGCTCATGAGTTCGAGCCCCACACTGGGCTCTGTGCTGACAGCTTGGAGCCTTCAGATTCAGATTTCTCAGGTGACTCTTCATCCCACTGTGCATCTCGACATGAATATCTCACTGGTTTTAACATAACAGTTTAATCTCAGCGGATGAAAGTACAACATGTACAACAGGTTTACAACATGTCCCCATACAGTAGCCAAATGACTTCAACATATTTTTGACCAAAAGAAACCAAAACACCAATCTGTCCCCATGGTAAAGACATTACAGGCTTTGTTGGAGTTATTAAAAGTCCTTATATCTCTTACATAGTGCTCGCCCAAGGAATTTTCAATGGTAAACCTGCTAACATGCTACTTTGTTTTTGTCTATCAGACTCATTTGAGAATAAAATTTGTTCTATTGTGTAACTCTACTAGAAGGTGTTCTTCAGTTAGACATCCACATATTTGTATTGACACTTTATATAGCAATGTAAGCACACACCACTGTGTTGATTTCCCTCCCTCCCTCACCCCATGCTGTGGTGCAGTCCCACAAAACCAAAATAATCTTTTTGCGGACTTTGTAGACAATACATGCAGATGTGAAGACACAAATTCTCCAAAGTATGGGTATCAGACTTTCTACTCCACTCAGCTGGAGGAACACAAAACGTAGAACATGCAGATGTGAAGACACAAATTCTCCAAAGTATGGGTATCAGACTTTCTACTCCACTCAGCTGGAGGAACACAAAACGTAGAACAGATTCTGAAGCCAAGACCAGATTGCATGCAAGTTCCCAGACTGCGCATGACACAGGACACCTCACATACACAGAGAATTAAAGCACTTGTCTACCTCCTGCACTTAGTCCTCTGGAAGGCTTCTAATTTTTTATTTAATGTTTATTTATTTTTGAAAGACAGACAGACAGAGTGGGAGCAGGGGAGGGGCAAAGAGAGGGAGACACAGAATCAGACCAGGCTCCAGGCTCTGAGCTATCAGTACAGAGCTTGACGTGGGTCTCAAACTCACAAACTGTGAGATCATGACCTGAGCCGACATCGGATGGATAACCGACCGAGCCACCAAGGGAGCCTCTCTGGGAGGCTTGTAGGAAACCACCAGATCCTGGTGGGCATTGGGGAGCTCTGATGAACAAAATTTCTGACACATCATGTGGTTTGGAGAGAATAGATTCTACACTTCTATCTGTAAGAGAGACCTAACACTCACCCCTCCCCTAGCCTTTGCTTCTATTAACTATTTGAAAATTAACCAGTTGGAAACCAAGACTCTTGTAAATAAGTCATGAGTTAAAGGGAAAATCAAAACAAATTGCAGATCACTTGAAGTTAATACAAATGTATTTTCTTTAAAACATAAGAACACTTTGTTCTATGTATCTATTAAGAACTTTGAAATTACTCAGCAATTACAGGAAATGGGTACCTCTGGAGACAAGCTTCTAGAACAGAGTTCAAACGGAGGATTTTTATAGTCCTAAATCTGGAACATTCTAACCCCTCTTGAACTTTAAAAGAATTCTGGAACAAAGTTTCTCTCTAGAGAAGCAGCTGATCAAAAGAGCTTTGGATTTAGGCATACCAGGACAGCTGATGGAAAAGACAAAGTGTACTACTGAAGCAATTAGGTCTATGCATAATGAATGGTGATCGCCAATCAAGACAAGAAAAATAAATTTTACATGAAAATATACAGCATATCATATTTTATAATATGTATACCATGTATCACAATGTATAAATTTTATGTTAATATTTTACTATTAATATGGCTGAAACATTAACATGTGAAACTATATTTAAATAGAGCCATCTCACATTTAGCTAAGTTGAAGCCATAAAAAACCTAGGGCTTTACACATAATTTTTACCTTGCCAACACAATGATATTTTGGTTGAGGGAGAAGGGCATAACATTTTTTATTTAGCAATATATTTCTGGATCTTTTTTAACTTTTAAGTAATGAGATATGTGAAATGTGGGCCTGCATTTGTATTACTATAGCAGGTCTTACAAATATGAATGGTGGGCCTGTTTTTCTTATGCTATTTTTCAATCAAAATCTATTCAGTGAAAGAAAAAAAAAGACGTGTGTTTTTGTAACACTCACAGGTCATATTTTAACTGAAGAACATTTCTTAACCATCAACTCTACTTATTACCAGAACAGAACTCAGGATATAAAGCCAGTAACAGACACAAGAAAGGAGAAAGCAGAAATCAGTACTTGGTCTTTATTTTTACTTAAATTACTATCTTTAGAGGTTGTTCATTTTGATGGGCTTTCTCCTATACTTGTGAATGCAGGAGGGATAAATTTAAAGACTTATTTCTTCAAAAGAAAATTTATATGAATGAAATCCAGTATTGGCAAATGGGCTTTACTCAATACAGATTTCTAAAAGGAGATATTAATGTTATCTCATTTCTAAAATGAGATATTAATGTTATATTAATGTATTACTCATAAAAGCAATTTCAATTCTACAAATAGTTTTTAAAGGAGTAGTTATGATAATTGCAGAGTGACTGTACTTTAACCATAATATTGGTAAGTATTTAGTAAGCTGAAGGCACACTAAAAACTTCACACTATTCCCTATGAAAAAGTGTGTTGTAGGAACCCCACATAAAGTCATAGAAACAGTCATCCTCTTTGAAATCAGAACAGGTCCATGTGCCGGAAGCACAATGCCCCAGTCATACAGATTACAGCTTGCTTGCTTTCCTTTCTTTCTTTTTTTTATTTTCTTCTTTCCTTCTTTCTTTCTTTCCTTCTTCCTTTCTGCCTTCCTTCCTTCTTTCTTCCTTTTTCACTTTTCTTTTCTTTTATTCTTTTATTTTAAAGAGAGAACACATGCATACCCGCAAGCAGGGGAAAGGCAAGTGGGCCCCTCATGCTGTCAGTGCAGGACCTCACATGGGGTTTGATCCCAACCCTGGGATCATGACCTGAGTGGAAATCAAGAGTCAGATGTCCAACCGACTGAACAACCCTGGCACTGCCCCCCTTTTTTTGATATTACAGCTTTTCTAAGACACATGTGGAAATAATATCTGCCCCACAAATTGTTTGACTGACATTTCTTACGACATCAGAAATTTCCTATACCAAGAATGTCAGTATGCCAACACCCATGTCCACCAAAAAAAACCTTCAAAAGGTAGAGTGATCAAACAAATATTATATATGTTCAATGATACCAATCCTAGAAATTTCACCTAAACTCAGCCTGAGTAGAATTCGACTATTAATGGATATTATGAAAAAAGCCATTTGGGGTTTCCTTCATCATCACCTATTTCAGAGGTAATAATATGGCTCAGAAGGAAGTGACAAGAAGAATATCAAATGTCAGTTCAGAAATTTGCCTAATCACAGATTCCTTGGTGGAACACAAACATTACTTTATGTTTCTAGTCACTAGCGATTGACAAAGTTTTTAATAACTACTTCAAAAATAATACTTTTTTGCCTTTAAAATGTTTTGGACAGGGCACCTGGGTGGCTTAGCTGGTTAAACACCTGAATCTTGGTTTTGGCTCAGGTCATGATCTCATGGTTTCATGAGTTCGAGCCCCACGTAAGGCTCAGCACTGGCAGCTCAGAGCCTGCTTGGGATTCTCTCTCTCTCTCTCTCTCTCTCTCTCTCTCTCTTTCTCTGCCTCTCCCACACTCATGCTATCTCTGTTTCTCTCAAGATAAATAAACTTTAAAAAATAATAATAAAATAAAATAAATCCAATACAACGTTTTTAGACAAACTGGAAGCTGGTACAGCTCCACTGTCAAACTGGGCACCTCCAAAGTGTCATAAGGTCAAGAGAGCACAGCATTCCTGGTACACCTAAACAATAACTTTCTGTTTGTGTGTTTACAGAAAGTCTCTGCAGGAGCTCCTTGCTTAAAAGCAGTTGGGAAGATAGATAATGGATGCTTGCTTTGGGAGAGATGACTTTCCAGCAGTACATTTACATGAAGTTTCACAAAATGAATGTGATCACTGTACAATTACACATTGTCAATGGAAAACACTACATGAGAAAAGCCACTCACAGGCACACATCTCAAATTTGAAACAGTGAAAAGTCACCTGAAGTCCAATGTAAACATCCATACTTCTGGGAAAGCTGATTCAATTTGATTACATTTTTAAAGTCTGGAAAGTGTTCTCTTCTGCAACAGTTTCCTAGAATCTGGCAAGAAAAGACTGTTGTACTTATGTAAATGTGTATGCAGGTAACCCTGTCAGCAGTAGCTTCCTTCTTACACTCCTGTAAATCTCTGGTAGTGTCTTTAATCTTGGTATATTTAAATATTTTTTAATGTTTATTTTTGAGAGAGAGAGAGAGAGAGAGAGAGAGAGCGTGTGTGTGTGCGAGCAGGGGAGGAGCAGAGAGAGAAGGAGACCCAGAATCTGAAGCAGGTTCCAGGCTCCGAGCTGTCAGCACAGGGCCCGATGTGGGGCTCAAACCCATGAACCACAAGATTAATGACCTGAGCCAAAACCAAGATTCAGATGCTCAACCGACTGAGCCACCCAGGCAGCCTTAGTCTTGGTATATTTTAATTAAAGGAGTAACAGATGGCTACAGTTTTATGTATGTCATTGCTGCTGGCTATAACATTGTTTTCTTTGAAAAAAAAAGATAGATACTTGTATACTTGGATAAAAGGAAACAAATGTTTAAACACAAAACAAAAGCAACATGGATTTAAATCTATTTTTTGCTGTAACAAATAAAATAGACAAGTATCACAGGCAAGTGATAGCTCAGGCCACCCTCATGATTGCCCCTAAGAATAGATGCAGCTGCACAGTGAAAAGGCTCTGTGGCTGTTAGATTAATAGCCTTGCCACAGATAACATGGCGAACCCAGGAAAAGAATGAAAGCAGGAGGACAGCACAGTGAATCCCATGAGCCAAACTGTAAGAGAAAAATGTAGAGGGGCACCCGGGTGGCTCAGTCAGTTGAGTGTCTGACTTCAGCTCAGGTTATGATCTCATGGTTCATGAGTTTAAGCCCTGCTCCAGGCTCTGTGCTGACAGCTCAGAGCCCGGAGCCTACCTCAGATTCTGTGCCTCCCAGTCTCCCTGCCCCTCCCCTGCTTGCGCTCAGTCTCTGTCTCACAAAAAGAGAGAGAGAGAAATATAAAGAATTGTAGAAGTTGTTCAAAAATAAGTGGAAATGACAGAAAAACAAACCATAGTACACTGAGAAAATGCAGTATGGTTCAAAGGAAATGCCTTGATGGGGTGTGAAACCTGTGTGTACACTTGTGTCTATGTCTGGGTGTGTGTTTATGGACATGGTATGTATCTGCCTGTCAAGCATGTGTTTTCTGTAAATTTTCTACCCTACTATCAAACATGTAATGGGAATATGTGGCTATGCTGCTTTTGGTAATTAGTCTTAACGTTTAAGCATGTATTTTTGTAGTTATTCTTTGTGCCAACAAGCTACCTGGAAATAAATTTCTTTCAAGATATATTTACAAAGAAAATATAACCTTTTTATTTCACAGTATCTGCTGATAATTTCTCTTTTATAGCTGATATGATAACACAGGCTTTCTACAAACATCTAGGACACTTTTTTTTTTCCCTTCAATTTCTTCCATTTCTATTTAAAAACAGACTGAACTGTAAGTATAGTATTCAGGGTTTTCTTTTTTAAGGCTGGAAATTTCTCAGAATGGACATGGATATTCTTCAATTACAGTGCATGCAATTAAAGTATGTGCACAGGCAGGCGTGTGCACACACACATGCGCACACACACAACAAGACCTAACTCAATGCATTTTCAAAATCAACCTGAAGGAAGAAAGAGAAATGGAATGTGTGGTTATGCAATTTGGAAGACAGGAACTAGGTTGGAGCTACATCACACGAAGGCAATGGGAAAGGTACTCTGGAAAGCATCGAGAATGGCCAAATTGCTGGACATACTATAGAGAGAATGCCTGGGAATGGCAGAGGCAAGAAAAGATTTAGGGAAAGTAAAATGTCTCATACAATTTTTAGATTTATATATGTATTTCTCCCTCATTTCCTACTTGACATTCTCAGTAACACCTATATAGCATTCCAAAGCTTTTTCAAATGAACTCATTGGGGATAATTTAAATTGGTCCTAAGTCTGGAATAAAAGTTCAGAGAGGATGAAAGGCAGAAAAGGGATAAAGCAAGGAATGGATATAACCAGGATACATATGTTCTACAACATTTCTTCTCCATTTTTTATTAAGATATAATTAACATGAAATATTGGATAAATTTAAGATGTACAATGGGATGATTTCATACATGTATATATTGCAAAATGTTAACAAAATGTTAGTTAATACACCTTTATGCTCACATGAATAGCATCTTGGATTGTAACTGTCACAGTGAGAACATTTAAGTTTGACTCCCATAACAACAATATGGTACTGCTTAGTGCCATGCTATACATTAGATCTCTAGAACTTATTCATCTTATAACTGAAAGCTTATACCCTTTGACCAAAATCTCCACATTTCCCATATCTCCCAGCTCCTGGTAACCATCAATCTACTGCTATTGTGAGTTCAAAGTTTTGAGATTCCACAGATAAGTGAGATTATCATACAGTATTAGTCTTTCTCTATCTGACTTATTTAGCGTAATGCCCTAAAGGTCTATCCATGTTGTTCAAAATGACACTTTTTTTTTTAATGGATGAATAATATTCCATTGTATGTATATACCAGTTTTTCTTTATCCATTTATCTACTGATGGGCAGTTGTTTCCATGTCTTGGTTATTGTCAATGCTGTAATGAAGGTGGGAATACCAATATCTCTTTGAGATTGTGATTTCATTTCCTTTGAAGATATGCATAGAAGTGAGACTTCTTTTCATTTTATTTTTTTATTTTTTATGTTTATTTATTTTTGAAAGAGAGAGAGAGACAGAGTGCAAGCAAGGGGAGGGACAGAGAGAGAGGCACACACACAGAAACTGAAGCAGGCTCCAGGCTCCAAGCTGTCAGCAGCCAGTGTGAAGCTCGAACTCGTGAGCTGTGAGATTGTGACCTGAGCTAAAGTCAGACGCTTAACCGACTGAGCCACCCAGGTGCCCTGGATTATTTTTCATATGTTGGTTCTATTTTCAGTTTTTTGAGAAACCTCCATGTTGTTTTCCATAGCAGCTGAACCAATTTATCTTACCACCAACGCCATGAGGGTTCCCTTTAATCCACATCCTGGCCAGTATTTTTTATCTCTTGTCTTTATGAGAAAAGCCATTCTAAAAGGTGTGAGACAGTATCTCATTGCAGTTTTGATGTTTTATAATGTTTAATACACTCTGATCTATATAATTCTGAACTGACCATACTAGAAAAAAAGGATTATAGTGATTATTTTAATGCACTGTCAATGTTTCTAAATCAAGTGCTGTTCTGGGGCCAGTTAGGAAACGGACTAGCACAGACAAAATCACAGGTGTGATTTATGTATAGGCCAGTTAATATCATTCAGTCCTGTAACCAGGGAGTAAACCCTCTCCTTCATATTTCTCGGCTCTTAAGAAGACCACTGCAAAAGACACATGAATACACGAACACTAGATTTGCAGGGGGGAAAAAAGGCTTAAACATGATGAAACTGCATTACATTACAAATTACAACTGTACACAACATGTGATTTGGCAAGTGTTAATGTCATCTTAACAGGTTTAAATGAAGTTTTCCCAATTTTCTAAATGTTTATTTACTTCTTTTGAGAGAGAGAGACAATATAAGTAGGGGAGAGGCAGAGTGGGGGAGAGACAGAATCCCAAGCAGGCTCTGTGCTCTCAGTACACTGCCTGACATGGGGCGTGATCTCATGAAACATGAGATCATGACATGAGCCAAAATCGAGAAATGGAAGCTTAACCAACTAAGCCACCCGGTGGCCCAAGTTTTCTCAACTTCAACACTACTGAAATTTTGGATCATACTAATTCTTGTCCTGTGGGGCTGTCCTGTGCATTAAGATATTTATCAGTATCTTTGTCCTTTACCCACTAGATGCCAGGAGTAGTCCACCACCCTAGTCACAAAAATTAAAATTGTCTCCAGATATCGTCAAACATGTCTGGTGGAACAGGAATGGGGGAAAACTACTAGTTGAGAACTACTAGTTTATACTAAGATAAACTAAGCCTCAAGATGAAATGTTTTGGAAACACAATTTTTCTAGAAACATTAAATTTTAATGTTTACTTTCAAAGGTGAAAATAATGTTTCCTAAACAGTTACTAAATAGCTTCAGCAGTGTTCAACTTTCTAGTGTACCATTTCACTGTGGATATTTCCCCACACCTTAAAGTAACTGAATTGAATGCATGAATCTACATGTGCCTCATAAGCCAATATTTTAGGCAAAAAAGGAACTTGGAAACTGTTTAAATGACAGTTATGCTGGATTTCCAATTAGGATGTCACCATCCATCCACACTCCTAATACATTATATCTGTCCAAAAGACACAGTGATAATAAAATATAAAAAGAATGGGGATGTCTGGGTGGCTCCGTTGGTTAAGCATCCAAATTTCAGTTTCGGCTCAGGTCATGATTTCACAGTTTGTAGGATCAAGCCCGGCACTGAGCTCCACACTGACAGAGCAGAGCCTGTTTGAGATTCTCTCTCTCCCTTTCCCTTTGCCCCTCCCCTGCTTGCACATGTGTGCGCGTAGTTGTGCACACTTTCTCTCTCTTAAAAAAAAAAAAAAAAAGAGAGAGAGAGAAAGAGAAATGTAACGCTACGATCAAACAGAAGATAAAATCTCTATAGCTTCCAAAAAGAATTCCAAAGAAGAAAACAGAGCCACATTCACAAATCTCTCCTCACAATGTTTTAGAATCACAGTGCGGAAGTGGGAAAGAAGAGCTGAAAGGTAAAGGTGATAAGGCAAACTGGAACTTGGATTACTGAGAGAAATCAGCAGTTAGATTGGAGTTCTTTAATAAATTAAAAAAAAAAAAACCCATTCTGAAACTCTGGGCCTCAGTTTACATATGGAAAGAACCTTCCTCTCCTGAATTTCTTTTGAGATTTTTGTTTATTTCTTCCTGTAGTTTATCTTTCAGAAAAGAGCTTCCCAAAAAGGGGTGTCCTGAAGAGCTTACAGATGTGCATGAGATACTGGAAATCCCCAGCCCTCAGTGTGGTTGGTGGACACCAGAATGGCTAGAAACTCTGGACTGATTTCTGGACCATGACCGTTCTCCTCATCTTCTACCAGAATACTTGGAAAAGTATTATTATTTGAGTATGCTGTGATTTGAAAATGCTTAGGAATCCAAGTATTAGTACTTCCCTTCATGAGGGTCTTCATTAAGACTGCTAGGACTGCCATAACAAAGTCCACATGCTGGTGGCTTAACAGTTTACCTCCTTACTGTTGTAGAGGTTGGAAGTCCAAGATCAAGGTGTCAGTAAGATTCCTTTCTCTGAGACCTCTCTCTCTGGCTTGCAGAGGGCTGCCTTTTCACTGTAAGCTCACAGGTCTTTTCTTTTCAATTTTTTTTAATGTTTTTATTTATTTTTGAAAGAGAGAGAGAGAGCACACAGCAGACAGCAGGGAGGGGCAGAGAGGGAGGGAGAGACACAAAATTCCAAGCAGGCTCTAGGCTCCAAGTTTTCAGCACAGAGCCTGACACAGGGCTCAAACTCACAGACCATGAGATCATGGCCTGAGCCAAAGTTAGACACTCAACTGACTGGGCCACCCAGGCGGCACCCCTCACAAGGTCTTTTCCTGAGGCACAGGCCCCGAAGGTCCTTTTGTGAGTCTACATTCTCTCTTCTTATAAGGACGTCAGCCACATTACATTAGTGGCCATTCTCATTTTTACTAAATATCCTTTTTAAAGGCCATATCTCTAAATACTGTCACACTGAGGTATGAGGGGTTAGAGCTTCAACATGTGAATTTTGAGGGAAAACAATTAAGCACAAATAAGGTCTTATTGTTAATAAACTGAGTATTTTACTTTAAAACACCTTCATTTCACCCCCAGTATTAAGTGATAATTTATTAGATATAAAATTGTCGGTGGAATTATGTAATATCCAAAATATAATATTGCAGACTTCAAATTATCTTTCACATGTATCTACATCTTTCACATGTATGTATATACTTACACATCATACATATTTAAATATATGCTGGAGGGGCATCTGGGTAATAGTATATGCGTACTATACATATTTAAAAATAGCCAGGCATTTGAAGATATAAAGCAATGTGAACCAAATTCTTGAGGAATAAAAGATAACAGAGCAGATACCAAGGGCTTCCAGATAGTAGAGGTAACAGACACAGATTGCAAAACAATTATTCCTATTTTGTCCCAGGAAATCAACAAAATGATTGAAAACTTAAGCCCAGAACTGAAAATTTAAAATGATCCAATGGAATTTCTAAAAACAAAAAAATGTAATGACTCAATTGAAAATTTCCTGAATGTATTTACTACCAATTTTCACATGATAATAGCATTAGTAAACTGAGATATGTCAGAGGAAATCTATAAATTAAGCACATAGGAAATATAAAAACATGAAATACTGAAAAAAAAAAAAACTTAAGGGGCAAACATGTGCAGGAATTAAAAGGGAGAGAAGAGAAAAATGAAGAAAAAGCAATATTTGAATAAATAAATACTGACTGACAAATACCAAAACTGATGTAAAACTATCAAGCAACTAATTGCTTTCAGAATTCTCAGGGAAGATAAATATAAAGAAAATTAAACCTGGACACATAATAATAAAACTACAGAAAACTAAAAAAAAGAGAAAATCACACATGCAGACAGAAAGAAAATGTTCAAATGAACACTGAAGGAGTTTAAATTGCAACCAAACATAATGGGAGCCAGAGACAAGGGAATTATATCTTCAAAGGGCTTTGGGGGGGAAAAAAAGGAGACTGCAAACAAAGTATTTTATTAAAATAAAACACTTAATGCAGTAAAGTGTCCTTCATAATATAAAGTGCAAATGTTTTGGAACTAGATAGAAGTTTTGGTTGTATAACACTGTGGATGTACTAAATGTCACTGCACTGTTCACCATAAAATGATTAATTTTATATTATGTGATTTACACCTTGGTAAGTTTTTTTTAAGAGAAGGTAAAATAAGTTCATTTTCCTACAAACAAAACTGGAGAGGATTCATATCACCAGTAAATCTATACTAAAATCACATAATGATCTCAACAGTTCCAGTAAAATAGATATAGATATAGATATAGATATACAGATATATATAGATAGATATAGATAGTTAAAATTTAACAGCCATTCATGATTTAATTAATCTTATACCACACCATAAGGAAACCTCTCTAATGTAGAGTAACATGATACTAAATGGGAACATGCTGAAATCTTTCTTCCTGAGTTTAATAAGGAGCTATCATTGTAATAAAGGTTCTAGCCAAATAAATTAGATGAATTTTTAAATTCTTAAATACAAGTCCCAAGTATCAATCACTAGAGGAACTTGGAAAGACTTTATGTTCATTATAATAATAATAATTAGTAAAATCCAAGCTATTTATATTTACTTT
The DNA here is from genome assembly GCF_023721935.1 of Panthera uncia. Lineage (NCBI taxonomy): Eukaryota > Metazoa > Chordata > Mammalia > Carnivora > Felidae > Panthera > Panthera uncia. Next base: position 15,641,096 of record NW_026057577.1, on the reverse strand, counting down.
GGAAGCTACATTATTCAAAAAAGATCCACGATGGTAAAGTAGACTTTCAAACCCAATGATTTGTGGAGAAAGAGAAGACAGCTAAAATGATCAGCACTCACCACACACACACACACACACACACACACACACACACAAAATTATAAACAGCTAAGACTCCAGAGCAATGTATTTGTTTTTCTAAGAAAAATTAACAAACAGACAAAATCACATGAGATGGGATTTATGTTACTGTCATTACTGGAAAAGACAATAAGGAAGCTACTAAGTTTTTTCTTTAAAATCTTATCTTTTATTGATTTCACACACAGAATCTAAATTAGTATTATCATTTTAATGAATAGACATGTTTATTTTAGAAACATGGAGTACAAAAGAACTGTCTTCCTTGACTCTCTTTTCTATTCTCTTTAAAAAAAAAATTTGTGGGGCGCCTGGGTGGCGCAGTCGGTTGAGCGTCCGACTTCAGCCAGGTCACGATCTCGTGGTCCGTGAGTTCGAGCCCCGCGTCAGGCTCTGGGCTGATGGTTCGGAGCCTGGAGCCTGTTTCCGATTCTGTGTCTCCCTCTCTCTCTGCCCCTCCCCCGTTCATGCTCTGTCTCTCTCTGTCCCAAAATAAATAAAAAACGTTGAAAAAAAATTTTTTTTTTAAAAATTTGTTTAGTGTTTATTTATTTTTGAGAGAGAGACATACAGAGTATGAGCAAGGGAGGGGACAGAGAGACACAGAATTCAAAGTTGGCTCCAGGCTCAAACCCACCAACCATGAGGTCATAACCTGAGCAGAAGTCCAAAGCTCAAACCACTGAGCTACCCAGGCACTCCTCTTTTATCTATTCCTGATGAAAGCCTAATGAGACGTGCAAACTTCTATCAAACTCAAGATGATAACCACTAGGCATTAGAAAATCTTTAATTATTAATGAATTATAAGAAATCTGTTGAATACATTTTAAGAAACATTTTAACAACAGTGGCTCAGTCGGTTAAATCTGACTTTGGCTCAGGTCATGATCTCACGGTTCATGGGTTCCAGCCCCGCATGGGCTCTGTGCTGACAGCTCAGAGCCTGGAGTCTGCTTCAGATTCTGTGTCTCCCTCTCTCTCTCTGCCTCTCCCATGTTCACACTCTGTCTCTCTCTCTCTCTCAAAAATAAATAAATGTCAAAAAAAATTAAAGAAAAAAGAAACATTTTAACAACAACAAAAAAACATTTAAATATGATAAGCCAAAAGATGCTGATCCAAAAGATTTCCAATTATTAGTAGTAAAAAGTTAAAGTTTGTTTAAAGTGTATTTATTTATTTTGAGAGAGAGAGTGCAAGAGCAAGAAAGGGGCAGAGAGAGAGGAAGAAAGAGAGACAGACAGAGAGAAGCTTGTTCAAAAGCAAGCAGGCTCAATGCAACATGGGGCTCGAACTCATGAACCATGATATCGTGACCTGAGCCAAAATCAATAGTCAGATGTTTAACCGACTGACTGACCCACCCAGCTGCCCCCAGAAGTAAGAAGTTAATTAAAAATGTGGACAGCCAGAGGAGCTATTTTCATGCATTTACTCCGCCATTCCTTTTCCATGTAAATACCCTGTCAGGGTTAAGGAACTGCAATATAACAAGATTATTTTACAATGCTGCTTCTTTCCAGGATTTTATAGGCTAATCTGGGACCAAATAAGTTTCTTGGTGGAACAGCAGCAAACTGGGCCTTTGGGACATCTCTCCTGGGTTTATCCCTTGCACTTTCTCCCAAATCACCAGGAGTGACACAAAGTATGGCCTAACATGGAAACATGACCTCATAAGCTAAAGTAACTATATATGAGAAGTAGAACCATATAAAAGAGAAGCAACAAAGTGGACATCATGGACCATATACAAACTTTTTAGAAAAGAATGTTCTAGAACTTTTAAGAAAAATAATAAATATCCTAAATTGTATGAGGGACAACATGGTAATATGCTTATGAGATGCTATAAAAGTAATATATGAAACCAAGATTCCATCCAGAAGAGTAACTGCAAAGGTGTCGGGGAAGTATGGTCTTCAGCTTTCCATTCTTCCCACACTCTTAAGACAGGTCACAGGTGATAGGAAATACATATAGATTAGGATCATTTGCTGTATTTATTTCTAATAAAAATATCAGCTAGAGAGTGGGTAAGTAACTCGTGATGTAGTCATACACTAAAATAATGTACACTATGGACATAAATAAGTCATATCTTCACACATCAAAATGGATGAATCTCAGGGACAGAACAGTGACAGAAAACATCAAGTTGGAAAATACAGTAGGATTCCATGTTCGTCAAGTTCAAAACTATGCAAAACCAAATAGTACTCTGTTCAGAGATACTACTGCATGTGGTAAATGTTTCAAAAAGTATTAGATAATACACTTAGTGAGTGTTTATCTCTATGGGTAGAGAAGGACAACAGGATCTGGAATGGACTTCCAGAGGCTTCCAAGATTGGGGTAGTTTCTGCTTTTTTTCTAAGGCAGAAAGGAAATAAACAGGTGTGTGTATCAGTATTCTTTCTAGTTGAATAGAAATGTTATTCTGTAAATATTCAAGTTTTTCTTCAAGTTTTATAAAAATGATTTTGACAAAGAAAAGCAAAAGGAAAAATTCAGGATAACCATAATGAGAAAATAAATATTATGTAGATTTTTTTTAACTCATTGGAAGAGGGAGGACGCTCAGAGAAAGAATTCCACCAAGTAAATTCAAGAAAAGGAGAGCTGAAGCATAAATTGATAAACAGGATCTCAGCAAGTGGAAGGGTAAATGATACATTTGGAAAAGGGAATATAGCTGTCAGGGAATGGCAAGAAACTGGTGGCTTTCCTGTAGGCTGGACAGAGCCAAAGATGAGAGATGAGCCCGAAAATACAGAGGCAATGTGAAAGGACTTCAGTGCGGAGTTAATGAACTTTGTTTCATAAGAAACATTACAATTTTGTTAAGAATTTTTTTAATGTGTGTGTGTGTGTGTGTGTGTGTGTGTGTGTGTTTTAAATAATAAATCCTCAGGGCACCTGGGTGGCTCAGTTGGTTAAGCGTCCGACTTCGGCTCAGGTCATGATCTCGCGGTCTGTGGGTTCCAGCCCCGCGTCGGGCTCTGTGCTGACAGCTCAGAGCCTGGAGCCTGTTTCGGATTCTTTGTCTCCCTCTTTCTCTGACCCTCCCCTGTTCATGCTCTCTCTCTGTCTCAAAAATAAATAAATGTTTAAAAAAATTTAAAAAAATAATCCTCAATATTTGTTGGAAAACAAACCTGTTTATCCTATGGAGGATGAATTGGAAAGAGAAGTTAAGGCACAAGAAGAGGAGTGAGGAGCTCAAAATCATCTAATCAAGTCCTGCTTGTTATGTTTCACATTCAATGCAAGCACTATCCATTTTCATAAAATGCATTTCTGCAATGTGACTTGCTGTATCCCCTTGCTCTGTGACTAGAGGCATTTCCTCCCCACTTTAAATTCTTGCACTTCAAATATTTACAGTAGCAACAGTGTTAGTTTCTTTCCCCCAGAAAGCAGAGGTAGAAAGAAAGGAAGGGAGAGAAAAGAAAGAAAAAGCAAAAGCTAAGGTGAATAAACAAAAGTCAAGTAAGCAAAAGAAAAAGAGTGAGCAATAAATAGAGGCAGAGAGGCCAAGAATGTAGTGGGCTGGGAAGAAAACAGCCAAGCTCAGCGAGCCTGCATGGCTGTAAGCAAAGTACTTAACCTTTCTTGTTTTCTCTTTCTTCATCTGTAAAAAGAGACATTCAGCTAGATAACCCTAAGTCCCTGCAGATACATAAATGGTCGGCATGCTTCTATTACATTATACGAGTCTATTAAAAAGGTACAAAGTCATTCTTGGGTAGCTTTCTTTGTATTCCAGATGCTAAAGCAAGTATTAAAATGAGACTAAAAATGTATTACACAATTATATAGAGACATTAATTTCAACTTTATAGTGTTTTTAGGGGCTTAATTTGGATCTAGGAACAAAATAAAACATGAATGCCTGCCTGAACCTCTCAGCAAGTTATTATTTTGTTGATGGGAAAAGGGGAGATTCAGTGATGTGCCAGCCCTGCTCACCATCCCGTGTTGTTAGACCAGAATTCAGTATCTTTTCCCTTTGCTGTTTTAAAACGATCTCATTTTTCCAAACACATGCAGGGTTTTTCATTCTAAGACTGGCGTATTTAAGCAACCCAATCCTTCATTCCCTGATAACTATTCCAAAAAGAACATTTTCAAAAGCAGCAAAGGGAAAGATTCGATGGTTAAAAAATAAATACAAAATCAAAATGAATACCACCAATAAAATGATAATGGAAAGAATTGCTATTATTAAAATTTACAATTGTAAAGGTTGTAGAATGAGAATGCTCTATGTGGTTAGTACCTCTTAGATTAATTTACCTGTATCTTTCCATTTCAACTCTAAAGCAGAATAATATTTGTGGACTGGTCTAATGTGTGTTTTGTTTTTAGTTTTGTGTGTATGACCTGACTGCAGTTAAATCCTCTTTTGTCCAGGTGCCTTGCTAATAGTTAAGACTTTAGTTAAACGGTTAAATAGTTAAAATTTAATTACTAAAATAATAAAATTCGCAACTATAATTTGAAATAGCTAATATTGGGCAGAGCTCAACTGCAACAGAAATTTTGCTGAGAAATTTAGGTACATTATTGTAATTAATTGCCAAGATTCTCTCCTAGGCAGGCTTTTCTGAGACCTTTCTCAATGAGGCCTCCACCTGGGCCTATAAAGATTTGAACAAAGCACTAACACAGCTTCTAACATGTTGGTCAAGGCCACAAATCTCTAGGATGATTCTAGCCCCATTAATAGGGCATTCTTGCAAAAACTCAAGGCTACCAAAAGAATTTGCAATTTGCTCTAGCCAACACCTGAAGATAGAGCCCCTGTGTCCAAGTTTCTACAACAAGGTAGGAGTCTAATGTCTGTAAGCTCTGGTTAGAGCAAATCAGTCTCCTAAGGACCAACCCTCCCTCCTTCCTGCTTTTTATATTTTTTCACTTCCCTTACTCTACTGAGTCCCAACTCGCCATCTCCCTACTCCCTCATTTTCCCTATAAAATCATCTCTGTACAAATCAAACTTGAGTTCAGTTCATACTAGTATTTTCCTAATTTTTCTATTGCTGACTAAAATCTGTCCTTACCACTCTAATGTCTAACACTGCTTAACTGTGACACTAGTAAATCCTGGTTTAGTGGTAAACAAAAGCCAGAAAAGCAACTTATTCAGCAAGATAACAAAATTAGTAAATAGTAGAGCCAAAAGTTCAATCCAGGTCTTTGTGATAATCACTGTTAATTACCTCACTTCTCATTTGGACAAGTATTTCCTAATATTGAGAATAAATCCTATCTTGAAAGTTAGTCAATGACATAAAAGTATGAGACCTGGGTTTTTAAAACCTATATGCCATTAGAATTTACAATTGAGGGATATAACTTCTGTTAAAAATCACAGTAAAATAACTGAATTCATAAAGAAAATTAGGAAAGCCTAAAAATAGATCTATGTAAAATACAAACAAAAAAAGACCATATATTCAAGGAAAAGAATATCGACATGCTTTCCTTCTGGAATTAATGGAATCAGTAATTATGGAAACATTTTTTTTTGTATAGAATTCAAACTAGATGTTTATAAAGTTCTTCAGCAGAAGATACAGGTATCAACAGTAGAGTTTATAGTCCTCCATTTATCGGTCATGTGATGTAGGCAAATTATTTAATTATCTGAGCCTCCATTTCTTGAGCTACACAATAAAGACAACATCATGTTACACAGAATTCCAAGACAGTTTCCAAGATTTCTGGTCCTTTCTATACATGCCCTATGAGGTATTGTTTTTGAATGTGCATGGGACCTATAAATATGATGAACTATCACGTTCACAATTAGGTTCCATTATATGGTAAAAGTGATCACATTTTGCAGGCATACTAAGTTCCCTTATCCATTAATTTTGCAATATAAAAGCTATTATCCCAGGTAAGTTGGGAAGCTCTAAAGAGAGGATTCTGATGTTAGAGAAACACACTTCTGCTGGCCATGAAGAAGTAAGCTGCTATGTTGTGAGAGGATCTAGACGTATAAGTATGCAATCTCTCAGAGGTGAGAGCAGCCTCTAGTTAACAACAAAAAAAAAAAAAAAAAGAGAGAGAGAGAGAGAGAGAGAGAACCTCAGCCGTAAGACCACAAGGAACTGAGTTCTGCTAACAATATGCATCCAGTTCTAAGAGAACCTCTAGCTTCAAAGGAGATCACTGCCTGACAACTTGATTTCAGCCTGCCTAAGACCCTGAGCACAGATCCCAGCTAACTTATTCCCATTTTCCTTCGGATGGCTGAATCACTCCTTGGCCCTATCATAGTACTATCACAGTACTAAAAATGCAATCCCAGATTATAAAACATTTTTTTAAAACATCTCAGCTTTTTCTCCTACAACAGAGTTAAGAAGGAAATTAGAAGGTTCCACTTGACTTATTACCATTTTATTAATTATTTTCAAGACAGTTTGGGGAAAAATAAAACCTCATGATTGCCATACTCTTGTTTTCTTTTTTCTGTACTCCAAATATTCAAATCCAATTTCTAAATATGGAATGAACTCTCATATATAGTCATCTTCTTTCCAAAACTATGGATGGTCACCGAATGGGTCATCTCTGTTATATGGCAGCTAGGTCAGTTAGGATCTTTCAGCCACAAGTAAAAGAATATTTGACTAAAGTGGTTTAAGCAAAAATGATGTTCTCTTGTTCCCTATAAAAAAGAAGCCCACAACAGGCTGGTTTAGCAGTTGAATAATTGGAACCTTGATTTTTCCCAATTTCTATCCTACCATTATCAGATTTTCAGGTGTTGGTAATGTTTTTTCTTAGCACAGGACGGCTGTTGTAGTATTGATGGTCATATTCTTAATAGCATTCCAGGAAGGCAGGAGTGGATAATATCATAAAGGGCCTTTACCTTATGATGCCTTTTTTTTTTTTTTTTAATTCCTAAGTTGAGCTTGATAAAAAGCACTCCACCAAGACTCCCTCTTAGTCTCCGCCATTAACGCTGCCAAAGGAGAACGGGATTGCTGTGGTTGGCACAGACCAATACAACGTATTCCCTAGTTAGAAGCATGTTACCATCCAAATATACAAAGATGTCTCTTAACATGAAAAGAAGAAATGGCTACTGGATGAACTAGCAACAACAACCACCTTAACAGAGATCTTTCCTTGATGCTGTACAAGCTGAAGATGCTTTTGGTGACTGTCTTATACTACAGCTTGGGACAAATTCCATAAATTCCTACAGTGTGGATTAAGGAATAACTTTACTGGGAAAAGGGGAAATTTTTAAAATTTACAGATTCTTTGAATAACAAAAGAAGGGAAGGCAATTATTCTCCATTGTCCAATTATTCTACAAAGAAATGTGCTGGGGCCTGAGAGGTTTGCTGGAACAAAGTTCAGGTTTCTATTTCAGCGAAGGGACCATGCTCCCACATTACTTTTAATTCTTGTATGTATCCATTAAAGGATGCACAGACTGCATGGACACCAGGATTTTGATGCTCCCTTTTTCTAGGAGCTCTGGGGAATGACTGCTGCCCAGCACTTGAGGAAAGTGTGTTCTATAAAAAGTTGCAATGTCCTTCCAAAAAAGAGATCTCTATTTCTATGCAAACTTTTACCGGGTGTGGACCCGTTCAAGCTGGCTCATTTCCCAGGCAATCCAGAATGAAAAAATACAATCATTTTCAAAAAAAAAAAACTCTTCCCCACGGTCTCAACAAATATAAATTTTTCCATCATGGGAAGTGGCAAATCCATCTGATGAATGGGAAGAGAACGATGTTATCTGTCATTCCTTCATCCTAATCTCCCATTCCCTGTTTGACTTTGATGTCCAATTAATTGGGATTTACCATCCTTCTTGGGGGTGAATCAAATTGGCCATTTTTTATTTTGTTTTACTGTTGCATAACAAGCTCTGTGGTGACAGAAGAGTTGAATTTTGTCATCACCACTGACCTCCAAAAACAAGGGGGGGGGGGTGATGAGCAGAGAACCATCCAATGCAAAACCAGTATCTCTTTGGGCCCTTTTAGATACAATCTACCCTTTTCCCATCAAAATCATAGTAATAACTGGACAAAGATTTACTGTTCTTGTCCCTTCCTCACAGATTTCCAAGATCAGGGGCCCTGCAAAGACAGAGCTTTAGCTGCTCTCTCAATGGACATCCATCAGCAGAAATCATTGATTTGAATCACCTCAAAGTTTCAGCTTTTGATGAGTACAGAAACCACTGTTACTGACACAAGAGATCATTTCCTAAAGTCACAGTTGGCACCAGTGGTGTCAAACTGATAATACTGCCATGAGTGTAGAGGAGCGCAATGACCATCACCTCTACCTTCCAAAGGAATTAAAAGTGCTGATGGTGATCCCAGCCCTGAAGTGCTAAGGGCCACACTGCAGCTAGAAATGTCAAGGTTCAGGGGTTGATTTCTAAACAAAAGCCAATGGTTCCCTTTGATGCTGAATCAAGTTCTGCAAATTCATTGTTGACTTAGGTCCTAAGTCTTTTTATTTCTTACTTTCCCCCCGCTACAATTCTACCACCTTAAGATTTTTATTTTTCATATTAAGCAGGAAAGTAATTTGAGTGAAATACCCTTTACTATAATTGTAATATTTTCTGTAGATCAATGACACATGTTTTAATAACATCCCTTATCATCTTCATTAAAAGTATCCTCATCCTACCACATAATAGACCAATGCTTGTCTTAAAGCATTAGATTTCCACACGTGCCTGAATGCTGGGATACACAGAGCACAGGCTCAAGCTAGTGACCCCTTCCTCTCAACTCCCAACATAAAAAGCTAAAATATTTATCCTTTCCAGTATTTATTTGTCATTTGTTCCCCTATGTTGATTGTCAACAAAGTCCCTGAAAAGTAAATAAGCCCAAGTGACTATTTCTAAGAACATCAATAAAAGAGTTGCTTTCATACTCTCCCAAATGTATTTCTACATTGCTTATAAGATTTTAAAGAGCGCGTTCTGTTTTTACACTTTTAAAAAATATAAAAAATAAACAAAAACACAAAGATACAACAGCTAGAAATAAAGAGGGAAGGAATCTTCAGAAGACAGGCAAAACAGTGACAGCTACTGAGTGAAAAGAAAGGAAGCTGAAGGTTGGGATTGAACATGGGGATTCCTATGAGATCAGGACAGGAGACGCCATCAATCAACAGAAATGACCCTGCCCTGTGGGTTTACCACACCCCCTTTTCCCACTTACATTACTTCTTTCCTTACTTAAGCTCTTCTCAGACCAAAGTTCCTGCATGCTGCATCTAGAAAGGACTAATTCTCTCCCTCTTTCCTTTTTAAATAAAGGACATGGGAACTCTGAAACTATATTTACGATAAAGAGGATGTAGTATTCCCACCACATATGAGATTTCCTTTCAATGTTACCTTATAGAACAGCAAGTTCAAGGAGCAACGAGATTAACACACACCAAAAAAAAAAAAAAAAAAAAAAAGTCAAACTGACCTGAGTTTTCCGTCCTTCAGTGAAAGGCAATTTGTAAAACATTAAAAAAGAAAGAACAAGGATAAAAAGGGTCTGCCTAAAAAATGTAAATTGGAAGAAAATCATCACATCCTGGAGGTAAAAGAAATCTTAGCACTTTAAGTATATTGCATTCACATGTCCAAGTCTCTACCCTTCTTCTTCCTATCCACATCTTTTGCATGGGACTTGGCTGTTCTTCCTCTCAGGAAAGAAACCACAGATATATCACCACCCCTTGTTTCTGGGTTGGCCACACGATGTGCTGTGGTTAATGGACTATGAACAGAAAAAAAAAAAAAAAATTGTGCTACCTGCCTGCTGTCTTTCACATGTGCCACAACACAAGAATATGCCTGGGCTGGCTGAGGAGGAGGATCAAAGACATGGGCAACTGAGCCATTCATGGCCATCCCTAGCCTACATCAGTAGACCCTCAAGTGCCCTGCAGATCTGTGGGCTAACTAAATGCATACTGCTCTATACTACTGAGACTATAAGGTTGTCTGTGGCCATAAATGAGCTGATACCACAAACAGCAATTTCAACTTCTTTCATTTACAGAGGAGAAAGTTGGACCCCATGAGTGGAACAAACCAAGTTGGTGGCAAGGCTGGAAATGAGGCCCTGAGACAGAACCTTGAAGGCTTGCACTAAGTACGTACTCTACACTTAGATACTTACCATCCTTATGGGCATTGGAAAGCCAGTTAATATCTCTGAACCTCAGGGTTTTATTTGTTCATGGAGGAAATACATACCCTGAACAAATAACTAGAAACCATCTGGCCAAAATAAGGGAATCAATGTGAAAACACTTTACAAAAAAGGGAGAAAGAAGCTAAAGATGTTAGCACTTAGTGTAGGCCAAGTATGTGATTAAACACTTACATGATGCCATTTGATCTCACTTAATTATTGGGATAAGATTTAATTGACGAGAAAACTGAGGCCTCAAAAAACCTAAGTAACTTACCTAAGGACATTAACCCCACAGCACTTGGCCTGTTTTTATTGATCAGTAGGTAGCCTACTGATTGTATCTCAAGAGAACTGTTAACCATTGTGAAATTAATAAATGTATGCCCTTGGTCACCTAGAAACATGCTACAAAGTTATTCAAATTAGAATGACAGTATTTATATCTTTGATCTTAAAAGTACATTAGCAGCATTTCTGTTTTTACATGATGTAGACACCTGTCACCTGCCATTAATGGCCACCTTTGTTGCTAATGACAGCATTCTGCTCTGGAAGATTAGTACCCTTCTCTGTGAGGTGCTCCCAGAGGCATCAAGTACATTCCAAATATGCCACATGGCCTATATTTTGATTTGTATGACACCAAACATACCTTCCAAACTCATTTAAAATATGTATTTTTAGGTTTAATCCTTTCTGGATGAGAAGGACTGTCTTAGAGGTGTCCCTTAAGATTTTTCTAAATTAAAAACATCAAGAAATGCCTCTGCAAAATTGGGGATAAAAACATGGTAAGAAATAAAACAATTTCATTTGCACCAACAAATACTATTTGAGAAAATATGAGGTCAGTGCCTTAAATTACTGGGAATGCTCATTAGCAGTACAGCATCTTGACTTGAATGGGATTTAAGAGAAGCAACAAAAGAATGAATATTGTATAAGAGCAAATAAACACTCTGAACTTTCTTCAGCCTCAAGAGTCCTGGGTTAAAACTTCTTTACTGGCTTCCTAATTGCATGGTGGGTCGACATATAAGAACAGCTTTCTGTGAGATAAAATCTCATGCAATTTCTTAGGGTCTTCAGGAATTTTGGTTAATCCAGATTAAAGTAAGTCAATCAGAAGGATTAAAGAAATATACTTTTATTCCACCTTAAAATCTCTTTCCCAATAAAATGTGTTTGACATAAATTCTACTAGTAGGTCTTACAACTTGCAATATCCTGAAGAAAATGAGGAGTGAAGCTGAAGGAAGATAATGGAATCCTGCTGAAACGTGAGGTGACTTTTCCCACGGCTAAATTTCACTCTAATTATTTTCAATGCACTTAGTCACAAATTTCAGGACACAAAGAAAGGAAGGGGCAAGGAGTGATAACTTCCTCTTCAACTTCCTAAAAAGCATTGTATGTCCATGTGTCTTATTTTTGAAGAGAAATATATTTTTAAATTGTCTTATTTATTGCTTTCACATTTATTTTGGAAGAGAAAAAGTGTGCAAGTGCAAGCAGGGGAGGGATAGAGAGAGAGGGATAGAGAGAGAATTTCAAGCAGGCTCAGCACTACCAGCATGGACCCTGATGTGGGGCTTGATCCCATAAGCCATGAGATCATGACCTGAGCCAAACCAAGGATGCTTAACTGACTGAGCTACCCAGGCACCCCTTAAATTTTATTATTTTTAAGTAATATCTACACCCAACTTGGGGCTAGAACTCACAACTCCCAGATCAAGAGTTGCATGCTCTACCAAATGAGCCAGCCAGACACCCTTTGAATAGAAATCTTAAAGTCATAATTTCTGAGCAAAAATAGACTGTGGACAAGAACTCTGCAAATGTTTTATATTCCTTCCCTCATTAAAGTAGTTCTAAATTGTATTGGGGCTTGAAGCACACAGTTGGAAAGAATCTCTCAGGCAACTTGTTTAATTGTGATAGTTAACTGTTTTAACAGTAAAAAGCTAGTTTAATAGTAAATTGTGTGGGTACATGTGTGTGTGTATAAAATGACAGGGCAGTATTCCAGTTCACAAAGGGAATTTTTAACTTAAAAAGCCCTCTTTAAGGGACAAAATATACAGTATTTTCAGTAGGAAAATATGAATGTATACCTTGAAAATTACTAACTGGAAACCTCACTACAATGGAGTCATGAGGCCAGCAGGGGGAGTTATCATGCTCTACCACTTGTCATCAATTGCAGACCCAACAGGAAGAGATGGCCTTTCAGGTAGATACTACTTTGCTCCCTCACCAGGAGGAAGAAAGGCTTTCTTCCTCCCCTAGCAACAGCCCAGCCAATAGAAGACAGTCACAGCTCAGCCAAGGAAAAGCCACTACACTTCCAACTCCCAATTACTCTAATAGACTTTACAACAGTCTTCCCAACTTACTCCTTTTCCTCCTTTGTTCAGTTGATTTGTGTATGAGTTTGCTGTAGCTTGCTTATCGTGATTCCAATTCTCTGCTATTCCCACATAAACCCACTTTTTTGCTGGTAATACAACTGACAGGTTAACAATGCTGTGGAAGACAACTGTGGCTTTGCAGGAGAATCCTTTCTGCATTTTGTAAACTCTGGGAAGTGCTTGCTGACATCTTGTCTGCATTTCAAACAATACTTAAGGATGTGCCAGATTCAAATTATGTTTTATGTTCACCAATACAAAAGTGCTCTTGAAAAACCATTATTTCAGTATTAAGCATTACTGAGGTATAACTGACAAATAAAATTGTAAGGTATTTCAACTGCACAACGTGATGATTTGATAAAAATATCTGTCTTAAATAAAAGTCATCTACAGGTAGGAGAATGAATTTTGTGTTTGTCATGTGTAATCTCTACCCAAATCCATTTCCCTTTTATTTGGGGTTAACAAAAAAAAGCAAGTAAAGCTGGGGCTTTCATATCTTCCGGGTGTGTTAATGCTTAAAGATAATAAAGGATAGTATCTAGGCCAAAACATCTGCTGATATAAAATGAACAAACCTTTTAGAATCTCTAAAAGTAAGAAAGAGAGTTTCATTCGAGCCAAAGTTTGGACAGCTGCCCAGGAAACATGCTCTTCACACGAAAGTATTGCAGAGAATGAACAGTTTTCACAGACTTATATACTTTTTATATCTTGTCAAAGCTCAAAAGATTATAGATTAGCATACAAGCAGGAATCACAAGGTTTTTTTGTTTTGCTTATTTTTTTATCTTAAAAAAAGTTTTTTTAATGTTTATTTTACTTCACAAGTTTTAACGTCAAGGAGTGTAGGGAGTAGGAGCATTGATAGATTCTAAAGGACAATATGGTTTTCTTTTAGGCTCCACATCTACAAAGCAGGTGCACAATGTATGCTTGGTGGGTCATAAAGTCAGGCTTTTGGTTTAAACAAAGTTTATGTACAGTCATTGCTGACTTAGAAAGATATCCAAAGAAAACACTATAAATAAAACACTTCCTTTCCCTATTTTTTGTCTTGGTTGTATCTTTTGGCTAGACACCCACCAAGTGATGAACCCAGTTACAGTTAATAGTGGGTCCTGGTCCCTGCCCACAGTAGGCCGAATAACTGAAATCTCTGATTGTTTGGAGCTGGTTATAGATGCACACGGAGATCACTTGAATCTGTATCTAGCTATCTTTTCTTTCTTTTTTTAATGTTTATTTATTTTTGAGAGAGAGAAAGAGAGCGAGGGGAGGGGCAGAGAGAGAGGGAGACACTGAATCTGAAACAGCCTCCAGGCTCTGTGCTGAGGTGTCAGCACAGAGCCTGATGCGGGGCTCAAACTTACAAACTGTGAGATCATGACCTGAGCTGAAGTCAGACGCCTAACCGACTGAGCCACCCAGGCGCCCCTCTTTTCTTTTCTTTTTAATGCTTGTTTATTTTTGAGAGAGAGAGACAGAGACAGAGTATGAATGGGGGAGGGGCAGAGAGAGAGAGACAGAATCTGAAACAGGCTCCAGGCTCCAAGCTGTCAGCACAGAGCCTGATACGGGGCTCGAACTCACCAACCATGAGATCATGACCTGAGCCAAAGCTGGATGCTTAACTGACTGAGCCACCACCCAGGTGCCCCTGTGCTTTTCTTTTTAACACTTTCAAAGGCAAATGCAGAATGCTCAAGTATTCTTAAGAAGCCACTCTCCCCAGGGCCATCACAAGACTGAGATCTACTTATGTGAGTCACTGAGGTGGGAAGACACACATGGGCTCATCTGTCAGCCTGAGCCCCTCCAGAAGTAGTTGTTAGACATGGAGGTCACAGCGAATAAAAAGGAGGACAAAGCGGGTAGAAAGTGAAAGCTTTGCATTTCTCAAGGTTCCAGGCAAAGGGTCTGCAGTTGCCAGAGCCCCCACCTTGGTGTGGGGGCAGAGGGATCATTTAGTGAGAAAAGAAGACAAAGGCAGAAATCCTCAAACATTAAAGGAGGAATTTGCATTTTGAAGTGATAGGTAGGGCTAGAAGCTCAGAGCTTAAATGTGTGGAAGCACTACTTTGCAGGTCTGTGTTATGCCTCCCTGGAGTGTGATGTGCAGGCGCAAATGTGCCTGACAACCAGGAATGTGCTGGTTACTTATGCTAATTCTGGGCAAGAGCTCAGAGCTCCCTGCCCCAGAGAAACTGCTGAATAAATATGGTTGGATGCCTCTCATAAAGCACAGCTGTGTGAAATAACCTGCAGAACCTGAGGAAAGTTTGAGGAACTAAAAGAACAACTTTGTATTTTCCATTTGTACTTTGCAAATAGCGCTTTTGTATTTAAAAAAAAAAAAAAAAAGAAGCCACTAAGTGCATTTTAAATCATGCTCATAAAATTAAACCTGGGATTCTCTGTAAATATATATACTTTTTTTCTATTTTAGAAAAATGTTTAATACAGAATATCTAATAAAAGAATGTGACAGCTCAGAGCCACTCACTACCTCACATTAGAAGGGGTATTTGAAATTTGAACTTTGAGAGAGTTATAAATACAGATTGACTTTGCAAAAAAAGAAAAAAAAATGGGAGCAGGGAAATTTCAAAGAAAAACCACAGAGGCTAGCAAGACTTCATTCAAGACTATAGCATTAGGGAATCAAGACTATTACAGCCACGGAGAGAAACTGAACTGTGTTGAAATAAAAGGCAGGAGATAGCATTAAACTGCCTTGGTTAGAAGGCAGAAGTGGGTTTGGGGAGGATTTGGAGATATGCTTCCCTCCTAGCACAAGGGCACCATGTTAGGAAAACAGGAACTCATGACTTGCAGAACCCTATTCTGTTATTTGGGAAAAGAAGAAAGAAGCTTTTGTCTCAATCTCTGCCTGAGTTCTTTCGGCAATGGTGTGCAGGTAAAGGTTTAACATGTATTTTTCTTTGGCTACAAAAGAACGTTATTTTATAGTGTTTGTTAAATTCTCCCACTATGGCTGATTCCCAGCCATCAATGCGATGACACTGGAAACGATAATATGAAAGAAACACAATCAAGTCTTCGGAAGTAGAACCAGCCAGCTCAAGTAGACCCCCACAGCCTTGTAACCATGCAGGCTGGCAAAGGGCAAGCGGCACAGACATCCAGAAATAGTGGCAAAATATCTTACTGATCTAACTTGTAATTAATGCGACTTTAGATACATGCACAAAGAAAAGTTAGGGATATGAACAGTTTAAGAATTATAAACTAGGGCGCCAGGTGTCTCAGTCAGTTAAGCATCAGACATCAGCCCAAGTCATGATCTTGTGGCTCCTGAATTGGAGCCCTATGCATCTGGCTCTTTCTCAGCGCAGACCCTGCCTTGGATCCTGTCTCCCTCTCTCTCTGCCTCTCCCCACCCCTTGCACATGCTCTCTCTTTGTCTCTGTCTCTCAAAAATAAACATTGTTTTAAAAGTGAAAAAAAGAATTATAATGTAAACTTATCAACTTATGATAGCTTACAACTTACAGTTGACTTAATTCCCATTACTGAATTCAGATGATGAAACCAAAGGTCCCAGCTTCACATAACTAGTAAATGGCCAAGCTGAGAATGGACCAGAGGACTAACTGCTTCCTAAACTGTCTCTTTTCCATAATCTCAACTATGAACAACATTCACAAATTCTTTTCTCAAGACCCACATTCTCAAAAATATCCTTTATTGTCTTACCTAAGAACCCACAATTCTTACAGGGTGATACCTCCTTTAGAGGTAAACACAATTCAGGATATTGACGATAAAATGAAAATGTGTGTGTGAGGGATATCACCCCTCCATCATCATCCCTGCCATGTTAGTGTGAGATGTTCTGATAGGATTCCATGGGACAAGAAAGGAGCCTTTTTTTTTTTTTTTAATTTTAAAAGAGAAAGATATAGGGGATTTCAATAGTTTGATGCCCTATGTGATAGGTGGGAAAGCAAATGTAAGTCTAGAGGGGGAAGAGGCAAAAATAAAGGCCCTCCTAACAATAAGCATCTAACTTACTCATCTAGCCATTCTATCAGCCTGTGGCTGACCTCATAGCAGGTGCTGGGTACTAGTTTGAAGGAGAGAGAACTGGAAGGATAGCTGAATGGCAGGAAGGGTCGAAAGACAGAAGGACAAGAGGGGAGGGTAAAGTATAGGAGGGTTCAAGGGCCCCTGATGGGTTGCAGTCTTAAAAATAAGAAGAATGGGGCATGTGGGTGGCTGAGTCAGTTAACTGTCCCACTTTGGCTCAGGTCATGAACTCACAGCTTGTGAGTTCAAGCCCCAATTCAAGCTCTGTGCTGAGAGCTCAGAGCCAGCAGCCTGCTTCAGATTCTGTGTCTCCCTCTCTGTCCCTCCCCTGCTCAAGTTCTATCTCTTTCTCCTTCAAAAAAACAAACAAATATTTAAAAAAAAATACAAAGAATGTCTGAAAATGGAGCTCTGTTAGAGCTGGGAAATATGGCCTTACTTTGACATGTACTTAGGTGCTGGCTTCTGCAGGCCCCTAAAGTTAGATGAATTTTATTTGTAACCTTCACTGTGCCCATCTTGCCACAACATGGAATTCTCCTGCTCACAAAGGGGATTCTAATGTCCCGTCTTTGTACTTTTACATTTAACAATAACTACAATGAAACCAACAAACTATGTACATACTTAGATTCTGAATTGCATGGACAGGATATGTAACTTTTTCTATGAAAAATAACGGTGACTGTTTTATTCAAAGCACATGGCAATAAGGAGTGAAATAAAAGCTATAGGAAATGCTCCCTTTTCATTCAACTAGGCAAATGGACTCTCCACCTGGAAGACGATACTCTCTTTGGAAGAACTGTCGTAGATTAATGGCAGCTTTTCCTATGCAATGATTGATAAAGGCTTTTTCTGTTTTTTTATAAAGTACGTTCCACGAAGGCTTTTACGGAGTGGTTTATTTTTTTTTCCATTTGCATAATTTTCATTTGTTATTCACACAGTAATACTCTCTGAAGTACACTTAGCAGAATAGACTTAAGATTGTTAATGAATTTTTAATTGTCACAGTTTTAAACTTAGTCACTACCAAGGGTTAAACATTACTCCATTCTATATGAGAGAATGTAAGGCCTTACAAATTCTCTGTACCACTGCAAGCTATTAACTGCTAAGTTTTCCACTACCCTCAATAAACAAATTGCATTCTATTACCACCACAATGGTAATGATCAGTTGCTTGTTGAGCTGGGATAACTGATTTTCAGAAGCAGAAGCTGATTTTTATTGTATGAGGAGCAAGATGTCATTTGCTTCCTGGTTTATAATCAGTAAAAAGTCTTTTTTGTGTATGTGTGTCTGTGTGTCTGTGTGTGTCTGTGTGTGTGTCTCCTCTGCTTTATCTCTATCTGTTCAGAAGAAAAATGTTTATTGTTGGTAGGTGCTAAGTGCCTCAGGAAAAGTAGAATCCCTTGACAGAATGGGTTTCCACTGGATGAGGGGAGATGATGGACTAAAGTTATTTTGCAGACTGAGGTTTCCAAAATAAACCAGAGGAAGACATCTGAGATCTATTGAATGAGCTGCTGTGAAGATAAGGCCACACTCTTGTGCCCTCAAAGAATGAGAGCTGGGAGAAGCAGGCAGGAGCAACAGATTTAATGAATTCAATCAGCTCCTACTCTAGGAGCCTCAAATGCACAGAAATGGCATGAAAATGGATGTGTTACATTAAAATTTAATTTAATAAATGTTGGGAGATTTTTGCTGCTTACAGAGAGAAAGTATTTCAACATTCATGTACATCAGAGGTGATGATCAGAATGGCACTCATCCATCAGGAAGGACACAAGTGACAACAGGAATTTTGGGTCCTCCGGGTGTCTTGCCAAACCAGGCTTAACCCTTTAGATGCTGAACCATGGAGACTTGGGGGATGATGGGTAGAAAAGGTTAATGAGTGAGGCGCCTGGGTGTTTCAGTACATTAAGCATCCTGCTTCAGCTCAGGTCATGATCTCGTGGCCTGTGAGATCAAGTCCCACGTCAGGCTCTGTGTTCACAGCTCAGCCTGGAGCCTGCTTCAGATTCTGTGTCTCCCTCTCTCTCCCCCTCTCCCCTGCTCACTTACGTGCATGCTCTCTCTCAAAAATAAACACTAAATTAAAAAAAAAAAGGTTAATGAGTATCTACCAATTTCAGCATTATCAGTGCCTTCTAAGTGAACATAAGTCCTATACCATATTTAATTTTGTGCATGGTTGTTCTAACAGATACTCTTCACGTTCTTTTTGACTGATGCCAGTTCCTTCCTATCTTCCTCATCCTGATACATTTTCAACCAGGCAATATTTCATCCTGCCATCCAATCATAATGTTTAAAATGTTATTTTTAAAGTGTTTTTGTAATTACTTTGAAAGAGACAGAGAGCACAAGTGGGGAAAGGACAGAGAGAGAGAGAAAGGAATAGAGAGAATCCCAAGCAGGCTCTACACCACCTGTGCAGAGCCTTAATGCAGGGCTTACAGACCCTGAGAGCACAACGTGAGCCGAAATCAAGAGTCAGGATGCTTAACCGAATGAGCCACCCAATTTTCAGATTTTTCCAGTTTTCAAATCATTCCATTCTTCTTTCTTCAAATGGCAATTATTAAACTCATAGGAAATGTCTCATCATTTAACTCACGAGACAAAAATTTACTGTCTTATACAGAAATATATGGAATAGCCACAAAAAAATTAACATCTGAATATTATACCCCCTCCTCCTCCTACCATCAACTTCATCTGAACCCATAGAAGATTTTGCTCAGCACTTTTCCTCTCACCTGCTTAATATGCAAATAAAACAACAGGGGTAGTACTGGCAGACAGAGAAGGGAACCGAAATATGAGTACTCATGTGGGTCATAATTCCTGTTACACACATACAGCTTTAATGGGATTGTCTTGACTCACTGAAAGAGTAACACTGGAAGAGGTCTTCCAGGTAACAGGTGCTGACTGTGGATTTGTGAAGACATGAAGAGGTTCTGTCTAGGAAGGTTCCTCATTAGATACATCCGCCCAGTCATCACTGCTAGATTACACTATGTAGTTCGAACTGGGAATAGCCAATTATCAGAGTTGGAAGGTAATCTTAAATCAAATTCCTCTAGACTCGCAAATGCTCATTTCACACATTGAGTAATGGCACTATCTTTTTCCTTTTTTAACTGAGTCCTCTAGTATGGTGCAGTCAGTGCAAAGCTAGAGGGGGGAAAATATGATTAAATTCATTCTGTAAATGCTTTCAATACCTAAATGTGCTGATGCATACATCACTCAAAATCCTTTTGAGAGGTAGGTAAGGCACTAGGGCACCAGGCACCGACCAGGCATCAGGAATGCTAGAGAGGCAAAAAGGATTATAATGTGGTAATAACAAGTGCAATGATAAGGACAGAAGTTTTGGGTATTAGTTATACCAGCAACACAGATGACACCTGTGCAAGGGCAGGGGTAACTACGGAAGGCTTTTTGAAGGTGTAGATGCTGAGCTGGGTGAATACCAGTGAGCCTCTCAAAGCAGAGGGAAAGGATGCCCCATGCAGTGACTATTGAACATAGTTAAAAAGAAAATAGGCTATAAAGTTGTAAAGGTGTAATGGGTCAAGGAGAAATCAGAGTCTAAATTCTCTGGTTTAATAATTACTGGGTCTCAGCCGATGACTCTTCCATACATGTGTTTAATCATAGGCAGCTTTAGAATTACAGAGTGAAAGAGAGCCCTCAGCAGCATGTAAGTACTCTATAAATGATATTTCATCTGCAAAAATCTCAGTGATGCTTTCAGGGGACAGTAATGATTTCTACATATTTGGAGTGAAAAGATTTAAATCAGAAAATGATAATCAAGGCAGAAGAATTGAGGGCTAACAGATTCACTGGTAGAAATGGCTAGTTGTTGCAGGCTGTGATTTTTCAGAAGCAGATAATGACGTACAACTTGAGATATTTGTAAGGGATCAGAATTATGAAGGAAAGGATGAAGCAGGGTAGGGAAGACAAGTCAAACTGTGAGGCAAGCCTCCCCCCTGCCCCAGCACCACCCAAGGGAGCTTTTAAATAAGCAATGCACCTCAAAGTTGTGTGAGTGGGTGGAGACAGGTCTTTATACTTCTAGAAGGTGGGGAGCCCCAGGAGGGGCCTGACCTCAGACAAAGCAACTTTCAGCTACTGATGATAGACAAACTCCCTGCACTTTGGTAGACACTCCCTCCTTGAAAGGAAATCTGGGAGATATCTCTCTGCATCTACCAAAATAGTATTCCTTAAAAATATGTCCTCCTTCCCTTCTTGGTGAATGAAAGATGGCTTTTCTCAGCCCTCTTAGAGCCAGGCAGGGTACCTGACTGTACACAAGGGAGACTCCAAGTGTGAGTCTTCTGTTTTTCTCCTCCCACACTATGGTCATCAAGGGGACTATATGTTCCAGATGGGACAGCTGCTGGAGAGAGGAGCCTCCATCCACTAGCATGGCAGAATGGCTACATGGATATCATTCAGAAGAGTTTAACCTTCAGGTGTAATGTATTGAGGAATGTTACAAGATATTAAGGAAGATGGTGATCTTTACCAGATCTGGCTTCAGAAAGGTCAAATGGGCTACCACATGAAAGATGGGCTACCATAGGCAAGGCTGAAGACAGACAACTTAGTATCAGCTTTTGAGCGAGACAAATAGGATGACAAGATGAAAGGATTTATAACCAAGTGGGAGAAAGTAAAGTTACAGTAAAGGGTTAACTATACAATTCAATGACAGATCAGATGGAGGGCAGAGTATACAGTCTGGGATATGAGGCTAGTGTCATTTACTTTATTTCCATCAGAGAGGCTCTGATAGGATGATAAAAGCAGCTAATATTTACCAAATACTTTTGTCCATCAGCCATTGTGCTAATAATCACTTTGCATGCATTACTCTGTCTTCTCAATAGTCATTAGGCATGCCTTCTATTTTGCTGGCAGAACCCCAGCTTTGTTTAGAAACTAGTTTTTGTTTTTTGTTTTTGTTTTTTTTTAAGCATTCTTAGAGGTCTTCCCCATCCCAAGGAGTGAATGTTCATTAGTCTATGCCAATTGTTATAATTCTATTTTCCTTATCAGTGATTTGTTAGACACAGTGCTGTGACAGAAAAACACAAAGCGGAAAGTCTACAGAGAGACTTCTGGGATGATTTTCCTCATAATTAAAAAAGAGGAAATAAAAAAAAGTTCATTCCTGCCTTTTAGCATTGCCATGTGAGGCCCCTCTGCTGGTAGCATCTTGCTATGCCCCAAAAGGGAAAGTCTAGAGACTCCCAAAGAAAGTGACCAGGATCCCTCACATCATGGAGCCACTGAAGTAACCAGCTCTGATAAAGCCTACCTTCTGAGTTCTTGTGATTTGAGGTAGCACATTGTTCTCATTGGTTAAGCCACTATTAGGTTACTTGATCTTAAAGGATCCTAGCTGATATAAAGGCTGTATTTAGTGTTATTATCTCTGCTTGAAGGAGGTAGGAGAAATAAGAGTCCAAACCCCATATCTCTCTGTGACAGTGGAGATTCTCTTACAGATTTGGTAGTCATCCCTATCGAAGTACTAAAATCTTCAATGCCAGTATTTGGGAAAATAATTGGGTCATTTTTTTTCCCCCTGAGACCTGCGATCAGACTGTCACAATCTCAAGTTTTCTTCTCATTTGTAAGATATCCTTTGTTTCACGGGATTTCAGTCATAACTATTTCCTCCATTCTTGCTATGACCCTTAAATATTTCACCAGCACCAATCACTACATTAGATAGAGTGCCATTAGCTCTGAATGGTTGTCAGAGGCTGTTAAAGAACTATTGAAATGCAACCTTTCATTAGTGACTGGTGTGCAATTTTGCAACATCTAACAGGGCCCTAGGCTGCTACTGTGGCAGCAGACTTTTCAAGGACTATATTCTTCTGAACAAAAGACGTTACCAAATTCAAAGGTTCTGTCTTTTGTTTCCAGCCTCATTAGTGGCTCAGGTGAAACTATCCTTTTCTTCTGAATAAAATTGTTCATGTTTTCTTCAACAAAAACAACCTCACACTGTGTAACCTTTAGAAAATGCATTATTTTCATTTTAATTTTATAGTAGTTGCCTAATGAAGGCAAGATATTCCTGAAGAATACACAAAACTGGGAAAATCACGTATTTCAAACCAAAAAAAAAAAAAAAAAGAATCAGAGAATTTTAACCAAATCTTAACTGTAACCAAAACTTATTTTGCTGAGTTTATTTTGTTTAGTCCTCCATTGAGTATGAAAGCATAGAGAACAATGGCAGTAATACATTCCCTCAGCATGATGCTGTCATTTCCCAAAATGAAATACGGTATTAAATGCCAATCCCTGCACCTAATGTTTGCATCCTATGTCTTCTCATCTTCATGGTCTTGTCAAACACTCCCTCTCCTGCATCAATAACCTCTCACTTCTTGATGTCCTATTACCACCAGCATACAAACACACACTAATACTGTTCTCTGTGAAACAAACCAAATAAAACCTCCCTTGACCTTGATGTGAATCGTTTCTGCCATTGCTCCACTTTTCTCCAGTTAATTGTAAATTTTTGTGACAAACTTAAGAGTTGTGTCGTAGGATCTTCTAAATGTCCTCCGATCAGGTTTCTGCCCCTCTATTTCAAGAGAGATATCTCATCAGAGCCACTACAAAAATTTGTCCAGAGGTCAATGTTCTTTCCTCATCTTAACCACAACGATCCATTGATGTCAGCACAATTGCACATCTTTCTTCCTAAAACTTTCTCATCTCCTGATGTCTAGAACCCCACATACTTGTGATTGACTGCCTACTTTGTTAGTGGCTTCATTACAGCCTCCTTTGCTGGTTCTTTTTCCCCTGCTGAACCAGTGCACGTCCCCAGAGCTCTTATCAGCTCTAAATATGCTTTCTCTCTAAGTGACAGCTTTTCAAGTCTCTGGTTTCAAGTAGAACCTGTTTGCTATGACTTCCACGTCTGTACCTTTAGATCCACATTTGCCCTAGAACTCTAGACTCACACATTGACCCGCTGCTTGATATCTGTCCACAGGTGTTTCAGTAAACTTCTTAAAATTAACACAGCCCAAACAGAACTCTTGATTCTCCACAGGATCCATCCACCAAACTAGCTACTGTCTGACATTAGCTTCTTTGAATAAACAACTTAATTCAGTTTCTCAAATCAAACTTAAGGATTTTTGTTGATTTCTTGCTATCCATCAGAGATCCCCACTCTCAAGTATACCTAGCAAATCATCAACATATCATGTTCAATTTTGCCTCAAAGACCTATCCTAAACCTTTTTTCTAGTTCCCCATTTCTATCATATAAACCACCACTGCTCAATCAGATTATTCACAGCACCATAGCTAGCCTCTCTGCCTCCATTCTGCCACCACACTAGATTTTTGTTTTGTTTTTACCGATTAACTCCAGAGAGCTATGATTTACATGCAATACAAAGCACCTATTTTAACAAATTCAATGTGTTTGTCAACTGTGGATCCCCAGAAAATCATTACCCCAATGGAATATTTGCAACAACACCCCAAATTTTCCATTTGGCTATTTGCATTCTACCCTCCCTTACCTCTGGCCAAGGGAGTAACTGTTAAGCTCTGTTACTGTGTTATTAGTTTTACCTGTTTTGTAATTATAAATACATGGGTTTATATAGCATGTGCTCTTTTGTGCCCTAGGTAGCTCAACATAATGTTTTACGATGCATCAATGTTGTAGGTCTAAGTAGTTTGTTCCATTTTATAGCCTGGATATACCACAACTGAAGAGAGGAAAAAAAAAAAAAAATCAAAGAAAATCTCTGTGACTTTAAAGGATAAAAGTACTAAGTAGATTATAATAAAATAATAAACATCATCACCACAATGAACTCCCTAAAATTAGTTAATATTCCTAGTCCTGAGGACTTATTTGATATTAAAATATATTTTCCCATCATCTTACTGTTAAAACTATAACTTCATATTCAAAATGCATTTTCTCTAGATGAATCCACTGTAATGTACTTTGGTTTTTAGTTAAACAGTTTAGAGTATTTATAATGAATATAATTATTTACATAGTTGTTTTTAAGTATACAATATGACTATCTGTTTTTCAATTTGTCCCATATATATTTTTTTTGTTCTTCCTTGCATTCTTTTTGACTGTTTAAATATGTTTATCATTAAATTTTTCTTTACTGTGGTCTTATTAACTGTAATTTTTAAGTTGATAAAGCAGGAGCTCTAGAGCTTGCAGAGCACCTTTTGTCACTATTTTCAAGTATTATGACACTTCAGAGATTAGAAATGCTTAACAGTATACTTCTGTTATAACCCACTCTTCTTTATACATTTTATGTCAATCTTCATCTACACATCATAAACTCCCCAAATATATTACATTTAAAATTAAACAATAAAATATATTTTATAGAAATTGAAAAATGAGAGAACATTTTTATTTACCCACTGAGGCACTATTCACCATACTTTTTCATTCCTTGGTAAAACTTATTAAAACGTTCCTTCAGCTGAAGAAATTTAAACTTTCTTTTTGGGAAGACCTTCTGGTGAGGGATTCTCCAAGTTTTTCTTTTCCTGAACATATATATTATTTTATTTTATCTTCATTTCTGAAGGGGATTTTTTTTTCTGGATATAGAATTGTAGATTGACATATGACAAAAAGTCAATCATCTTCTGATGTTTATTCCCCACCATTTGATCTTATTTTTCTGTTCTAAAATTGTATTTTTAACAATGATTTTATGTAATTTGAATTATGTGTTTTGGCCTTTTTTCCCTGAATGGAATTTTTTAAAAATCTGGGACACGTGACCGTATCATGTTTGTGCAAATTTGGAAAATGTTAGTCCGTTATTTCTTCAATTTCTGTCAACCTCCTTTTGGAGTTCCTTTTGGAACAACAAATATATTTGTTGCAGTAATATTTTTTTTTCTCTCAGTGCTTCTGTATGCACAATTTCTATCACTGTGTCTTTCAATCCACTGATCTTTTTTCCACGGTGTTCAACTTGCAGAAAAATTTATCAATGCACATAATGTATTTGGGGTTCTAGACATTCCATTTCGTTCCTTTTTAATACTTTGTATTTATCTCCTCACTATGTTCCTATATACATCAATTCTTGAATGATCTGGATATTTCCTTTTCCAAGAGCTCAGGTACCTAAATTAAAAGTCATGGGTCACTTTGGTCAAGTACTGGGGAATTCTACTACACATTTATCACAGTGAAAAATGATCTTTCATCATAGGCAGAACCTCTCTTTCAGTCAATAGGTTCATGATCTCAGAAATGGATCACACCTAGAATCCAGGGAAAGACTATCATGTTTTGATGGGCAGCTTCTCTCTGCTTCTTCATCTTCCATTTTTTAAATCTATTTTGATTGTATACATTGTGCAAAACCCTTATTTGCTGTCTACTCATTTTTCCTTAAGGACTAACATATTCTGTTAACCATCTCCTTATCTCATCGTGAGGCTAGCCTCCTCGATCTGCCACTCAGAACTTGCCACCTACTGTGATCACTGCACTTACCTTGCTTTTGATTGCTAAGCATGAGCATCTGGTCTTATTTGAGATGCAACCATAACTAATTGCTATCAGTTCTATAATAGCACCCCCTACTGTCATTCTTTGCCTAGAAAGAACAGCCCTCACTGAGCTAATTTTTTATTCCCCTTTCACCATTCCTTATTGCACTGGAATGTTCTCTCTGCCTTCCCATAAAACATTATAAGCTGTTCATCCAGCCTCATGTAATAGATTCTGCCCACCTCTCTGGGTCCTTTAATTCTTTTTCCTGCCATCCACCCTGAAAACTCTGGAAATTCTACTTAATTTACTTCGGCTCAGTATTTGTTCCATGTTTCCAAGAATTATCCTAGGAGAGAATTAGCATGACTTCCCAGGGTAGATGCCAGAATATTAAATTGCTTCACAGGACACTGCTCCCATATTGATAAACTCTCCTTTCCCCAACTTTCTTTCTCCGCTGCCCTACTGTGTTCAGCACCCTCAGGATCCAAACTGTGCATAGACCCTCGTCTTCTCCTGGTATACTGATACGTATTAGTGAGATCGTGCAGCAACTTCAGCATGTGGTCACTCTTCTCCTTCCCAAGCCCTATACTTCTTCATATTGGTATTCTGGGATTTGAGATGGCAGTGCCTTAGATTGGGTTCCCTGAAAATGGGATTTTTCAATGATAAAGGTGACTGGACAATGCTCTTAGGAAGTTCACCTGAGACAGTGTGAGAAAGGCGGGCTTTGGCAGAAGGAGAAGCTGAATCACAAGGTAGTTCTAACTGAGCCCTCAGCCAATCTACACAAAGTCCTGGGGCTTTGGATGCCCTTTGGAGTTTTTCCCAAATAAGCTAAGGATGCC
Organism: Panthera uncia; assembly: GCF_023721935.1. NCBI lineage: Eukaryota > Metazoa > Chordata > Mammalia > Carnivora > Felidae > Panthera > Panthera uncia. Next base: position 15,613,852 of record NW_026057577.1, on the reverse strand, counting down.
AGGTCTTCAAATCTCTGCATCATCTGATCATTGTCCACAGGTTTCCTACCCACACTCCTTACCCCATTTCAGGAAGGAATGTAATTTTGAGCAAAGCAGCTGCTCGTTGCCAAATAAGAAATCACAATGAAGGCTTAAGCTTTATGCAAGTCTATCAGCAACTGGTAGACAGATAATTTGACCTTGAAGAGGTGACCTGGGTGGGACACCTAATATCCACTAAAGACATACACAATTGTTGAAAGCAGTTCCCAAGTTTCTTCTGATTTCCATACTTATGTTTTTTTTAATTTTTTAATTTAAATTTAAGTAAGTTAACATAGAGTGTAGTATTGGTTTCAAAAACAGAACTCAGTGATTTAGCACTAACATATAACACCCATTGATCATTCCAACAAGTGCCGTCCTTAATGCCCTTTGCACATTAACCCATCCCCCCACCCATCTCCCCTCCAACAATCCTGTTTGTTTTCTATATTTAAGAGTCTCCTATGGTTTGTCCTCCTCTCTGTTTTTATCTTATTTTTCCTTCCCTTCCTCTATGTTCATGTTTTTTTCTTAAACGCTACATGAGTGAAATGATGTATTTATTTTTACCTAATTGTGCTTAGCATAATACACTCTAATTCCATCCATGTGATTGTAAATAACAAGATTTTGTTCTTTTTGATCACCAAATAATATTCGTGTGTGTGTATGTGTGTGTGTGTGTGTGTGTGTGTGTGTGTGTGTGTGTGCGCCACATCTTCTTTATCCATTCATCAGTTATGTTTGCAATTGCTTGGTGCTTACAAAGCCATCTTGGTCAAATTCAGCATCATGCTACTTCACTCTATTGAGTCAAATCCATCTAGTTTTTCTATGTTTTATCTGTTGGTGGTATCACCATTCACCTTTTTAAACAAGATAGAATTCATCTCTAATTCCTGCATTTTGCTAATTTTTTTTCATGGTCGAAATGCCCTTTCACCCTTTTCTCTACAAAGTAAAATTTTATTCACCCTTCAAGGCCAAGCTCAGGTATCACTTCCTTTCTGGAGCTGTCTTTGGTTGCTCTAAGCAAAATTAATTAATCTGTCCTCTAAGCCACCAACATAGGCTATACATCATACCCCCCTTCTACAGCTGCCTTAACAAAACACCACAGACTAGGGGGATTAAACAAGAGGAATTTATTCCCCATAGCTTTGGCGTCTGGAAGGCCAAGATCAGGGTGCCAGTATGGTCATGTTTTGGGGGAAGCTCTCTTCCTGACACACAGATGGCCACCTTCCCCTGGTCTTCACATCCAGAACATGTTCTCTACTGTGTCTTCTGACAAGAGTACTAATCCTGTTGTGAGAGCCCCATCCTCATGATCTCATGTAAAGTAATTACCTCCCAATGGCTCCATCTCCAAATATCATTACAATGGAGGTTTAGCGCTTCAATACAGGACTTTTGGGTGATGGGGGCAATGTATAAACACATTTAATCCATAGCACACATTATTCTGTAACAGGACTTATCACACTGTGTTAATGTAAGTAGTATGCATGTATAAATTCTCTTTAAACCATGGACTTCTAAAAGGCAGGCACAGTCCCATTTCATTTTGATCTCCGGTGACTTACATAGGTTCAGCTACTGGGTTATGCTTAAGGCTTATTTGCTGAATTATAAATAAAACTGTATTATACATGTGCCTTTTTAAATATAAAAAGGCAAGTCTGGGTTTCTAATTCTATGTTGATATATGCCGGTAGCTTGCCAGTATCAAGATTCTGGTAGTGATAAATTAGTTATGCTTAAATGGCAGACCCTATTTTGTACGCACAGAATACTGTACTTGCACTTCACAGCACTTTACAAAAATGTATTGAGTTAGACGTATATTGAGCTCCTTAGTATTTTATGCTCTAGTTACACACAGAGTCTATGTATGTCCTATTTCCCACTACATATCTTATGCCTAGTACCTAGAACTTGATAATTTTTTTAATGAAATCATAGACATGAATATATTGATCTCCCAGATGTGGAAAACACAGCTACAGAAAAAAAAAAATTTCCAATATTCATCAAGGAAAAATTTTAGACAGATTAGCTTGAGTACTGATGGCCTGTAAAAAACAAAAAGAGACAGAGACAGAGAAAAGAGAAGAAAGAAAGAGAGAAAGAGAGAAAGAGAGAAAGAAAGAAAGAAAGAAAGAAATGGAAATGTAAACCAAGGAGTGAATTACATAGAAGTAGGACTAAGAAAAGAAAGGGCCCGCTTTCTCTGAGAAAAAGCATGTAGACTGTAAGGCTAACTTGAGTTCAAAGTAAGGACTAACTGGAATTACCAACCAGTTAGCAAAACGTCTAAACATTCCAGATATTGAAAGCTCTGAATGCCCTACATCAGAATTTAGTTACATACAAGCACATGGATAGAAAAGATGTAGATTCCAAGGAAATAAATAATGTGACAGTAAGCACATTAATAAGCATAGTATTTTCTAAAGCTAATACCAACTCTGCCCACACTAAAGTAAAAAAGGCAAAATGCCTTATGAAGGATTACTACAGGATACGTATTTCACAAAATGAAAGTAAGAGGTGCTTACTCACTGGCACATTGAATTCTTAGAATACTAAGTTGTCAGTGGATAGGAACACGGTAAGGATTATGATTTATATTAATATGTTCTTTTTTTTAGTACTTATATTTTCAAAAATGCAAAAAAATAAAAATGAATTAGTTTCAGTGACTTAGTCAACTTTTTTTTAAACTAAATTTTAGAATTAGTTTCAGTGACTTAGTCAATTTTTTTTAAACTAAATTTTATTCATTTTTATTTTTTTAAGTTTATTTTTCAGAAACAGAGTACAAACATGGGAGGGCAGAGAGAGAGGGAGAAACAGAATCCAACAAGCTCCAGGCTCTGAGTTGTCAGCACAGAACGTGACCAGGGCTCAAACCCACAAGCAGGCTCCAGGCTCTGAGCCATCAGCACAGAGCCTGACGCGGGACTTGAACTCACAAACTGTGAGATCATAACCTGAGCTGAAGTCGGACTCAACCTGCTGAGCCATCCAGGCACCCTGACTTAGTGAACTTCTTGTTGTTAATAACAAAAATCAACTGAGCCTAGAACTGTCTATAGCATCTGTTTCATTCTTTGGTTGAGTCTCCTTCGGTTGATTGCTAGTGAAGCAGTGTAATACTGGTTCTTACCAAGACTCATTTGATGGAGGAAATGGCTTTATCAACTAAAATCGATGCTTGGCTTAAATTATGATATGAACTCAAACCTCCATTAGCCAAAGGACAGTGATAAATACAGCAAGCCCATCAGGGCCTCCAAATATTGATGACTCAATAGGTTGATTTAAATAGGGATGACTCACATTCCAGTAAATTTTCATTACTGTGAGCAAACTAGGTTGTAACCTTTTAGTGTTCTTAGAAAAAATTGGTTATTGATCAAAAACAAAAGTCATAGAATCTGATACACACATAATGCAATGAGAAACAGGGAAGTATCCTTCATGTTAATGGCAGTTGACACTGCCACGGACCTTCTTCTGAAGCAATTCAGATCGACTTAATGGGATTTTCTCCCATAAGAAACATTTTCCAAACCCTGAAATTTACTGTGTTCATTTCCCATGTTTTGTGGCAGGATTTATTTTCTAGAGTAATGGCTTTAAGCCCACAGAGCTTTCTTCAATTTTGGACTTATAACCTCCTTGTTCTTATTTCTTTCTTAGTTTATGACTAAATGGAATAGCCCATATAAATCTTCACAATTAATCATTAATTTCTTATAGGCTTTTCTTCATGCAGTCTCAAACTAATTTCCAAACAGATAGTCTTAAGCCTATCAGAAGCTCGCCTTTAAAAAATAGTAAGTAAAATATATCTTTTGCCCTATCTCCATACTTTTGGATTAAAGTCTGTTATGTTTTTCCACGACATGTCTCCTTGCATTAGGTGCTCCATGTCAAATAACAATAAATGTTTTAGTATTAAACCAAGGAGTAGAAGGTGTAAGAAGTAGATATCTTAAAAATAGCTTCTTTTTAATGATGAATATAAAAATGGCTCAGAATAGGTTGAGGTATGAATGGGATCCTCTCCTTTCTTGCCTCAATACACAGAAATTATGAATAAAATAAAATCCTGGATAAATATCCTTAGTTGCACAGAACAGTTCCTTGTTAATTAGCCTTTAATTACAATTTTTTTGTGTGTCAGCTTAAAAACTAATTTATACTTTAGGCAGAAATACATCCATATGAAATTATAATCTGAGCTCAAGTTTTTGTTGTTAAATTAAAATGCAGAAATATTATGTAATTTATTAATAAATATTAACACTGTAGCAAGATATCTATCTAAGCTCATAAATTTTAAAAGGAGGTCACTAATTATGCATTACTTTGCAAAGCTTGAATGGTAGACACAGCCTTTTTTGGCAGGGGGGCTTGACACATTTAGTACCTCTGATTCAACCTTATGTAACTTCGTAAAATAAGAACATTACTTGAATATTTAAATATATTTAAAGTCTGGGTGGCTTAGTCGGTTAAGCTCCCAACTTTGGCACAAGTCATAATCTCACTGTTCAGGAGTTCAAGCCTCACGTCGGGCTCTGCGCTATCAGCAAAGAGCTCCTTTGGATCCCCTGTTCCCCTCTCTCTCTGCCCCTCCCCTGCTCATGCACTCTCTAGCTCTCAAAAATTAAAAATTAAAAAATTAAAAATTTAAGTGCAATTAGAAGTAGCATGGATACTGTTTGGTTAGAATTAAGCAAACAGAACTTACAAAATTTATAGAACCTTAGTAAAACTGTCAAGAAAGCAGAGAGAAAATAAAATTATCAATATTTGGAATGGAAGAGGGGTATTTTTACAGATCCTTTGGACTTAAAAAAAAGTAAGAGACAATTATAATCAACTTTATGATAATAAACTTGACAACATAGATGAAATTGAAAAATTCTTTGGAAAACACAATTAACCAAAATTGACATGAGAAGATATAGAAAGTTTTGATACCATTGTAAATACTACAGAAGTTGAATTAATTATCAGAAATATTTCCATGAAACTCCATATCATTCCACTGATGAATTGCATCAAACTTACAGGGAATAAATATTACAACTTGACAAAGACATGTCCAAAGATGACAGAAGAGGAAACACTTGCCAATATATGAAGCCATCATAACCCAAGTCCCAAAACTGGACACAGACGTTTTAACAGAAGATTATATAGGTTGACAGAAATCCTCAGATGTAAACTGAATCCAATATTTAAAAAGAAAATACACAATGATCAAGCTGGGTTTCTCTCTGGAATGCAGTTAATTCAACATTTGAAAATCAACCAATATAATACAAGATATGAGAATAAAGGAGAAAAACTATATGTTTATTTGAACAGTCACCAAAACAGAGCAAATTAAACTCACATTCATAATAAAAGAGAGGACCAGAAAGGGAATTTATTCACTCTATTAAAAAAAGTCACCTAATAATACAGCTGAGACTACCTATAATGGTAGGGAATTGAATTTCTGATCCTGAACATCAGCACATGGTATGCATTTCACATATAGTATAGGTTCTAGGCAATGAAATAAGGTGATGATTAAATAAAAGACATGAAAATCAGAAAAGAAGAAAACTGCATCTGTAACTGTAAATGACATGATTGTCCATGGAGGTAATTCTTGTAATTTCAAATCAACTCTCTCAACTAGTAAGTCAGTCACAGAGAGAGGTTTCCAGGAACAAAGTGAAAATACAAAAATCAATTGTATTTCTATTTAATTGTAGAAAACAATTGGAAAATGAAATTTTAAAAGACATATGTAAAATAGTGTCAATATATCACACTTTGATAAATTTTTTCAAAAAATACAGGATCTTTGCACCAAAAACAGGGCTAAGACAAGTAAGACAGAAAGAAATGAAAATATACCTTTTTCATGTATTAGAAGACTCAGTCCTGTTAAAAATGACAAAATCTGACCCCAAAGTCAATAATACTGAATCAATATCCCAGCTGGAAGTTTTGTAAAAATTGACAAGCTAGCTCTAAAATTTAAATAGAAATGTAAAGGCATAAGATAGCCTAAACAATTTTGAAAAAAAAAAAAAAAAAAGAGCAAAGTTGGAGGATTTAAAAATCCACCTGAATTTAAAGTTTAGTATACAGACATAGTAATCAAGACATTGATGCATTAGCCTAAAGAGAGGCAAATGGACTAACAGAAAAAAAAAAGAGAACAGAAATGGACCCATACTTACAAAATCAACTGAATCAATGTAATTCAATGGTGAGTGAAAGTACAATCTTTAAAACAAACGCTAATGAAATAGGTAAAACATTGGGGACAAAGATTATGACTTTTAACTCATACCAAATTCTAAAAGATAAACTTTGAGATGGATTACTGTCCTAAAAATAAAAACTAAGGGGCGCCTGGGTGGCGCAGTCGGTTGGGCGTCAGACTTCAGCCAGGTCACGATCTCGCAGTCCGTGAGTTCGACCCCCACGTCAGGCTCTGGGCTGATGGCTCAGAGCCTGGAGCCTGTTTCCGATTCTGTGTCTCCCTCTCTCTCTGCCCCTCCCCCGTTCATGCTCTGTCTCTCTCTGTCCCAAAAATAAATAAATGTTGAAAAAAATAAAAAAATAAAAAAATAAAATAAAAACTAAAATTACAGTACTCTAGGTGAAACCACAGAATATGTTTGGGATAGGAGTAAGTAAATATATCTTTAGCAGGGCACAGAAGCAGTTCTAAAAGAAAAAATGACAAATTAAGCCATCACAATTTCAAAAATCTGTCCATCAAAGGACAATATAAAGAAAGAATAGGTAATCACAGACTGGGAAAAATATTGCAAATATCTATCTGATGGACTTACAGCCATAATACATAATTCTACAACTCATTAACTGAGATAAATAATCCAATAAAAAGCAGGAAAACTACTTTCATAAATACTTCACAAGAAAGGTATATAAATAGCCAATAAATAGGAAAATATGCTCAATGTCATGTTTTATTAGTCATCATGGAAATTCAAATGAAAACCACAACAAATACCACTACACACCCACTAGAATGGTAGGATTAAATAAAAAAAAAAAAAAAAGTTAAACGTTAAAAGACCAACAACTCAAGTTTTGTCAAGAGTGGGGAACACCAGAATTCTCATCTATTTATGGTAGAAATACAAAATAATACAATTATTTTTAAAAATGGCACTTTATTTGAAGTCTAAATATATACCTAGTTTGTAATCCAGTCATTCCAATTCTAGGTACCTACCCAGAAGAAATTTTAAAAAGTACATTCACAAAAAAAGTTAGACAAAACAGAGATAGAAATAAATATAGCCCAAATCTAGAAACAACCCAAATGACTATCAACAGAAAAATGGATAAACAAATTGACTGTAATACAGTCATATTATGCAATACTACTCAGCAACAAAAAGCAAATTGCTTATACATAAAACAGGGTTAAATTTCACAGACATGCTAAGGAAAAGAAGTTGAGCACAGAATATATACTTGAAGAATGAACTTCTCCAAGAGTGAAAACTAATCCACAGTAAAAAAAAAAAAAAAAAAAAAAAGCCAGAGTAGTGGTCATCCCTAGGTGAGTGGAGATTGAGTGTTAGGGACACATGGAAATTTTTAGATACAGAAATAATGATACAGAACAGAGAAAAGATGGCTACTGGAATGATACCCTGATCAAGCAGCTGAGATAGAATATACTCTAGTGCATAAGCAGAAGAATTAACTTCAGACAAAAGCACATATGGAGAAATCATGATGATGTGAGGAGGAAGCAGAATATATAACATGAGTGGAAGAGAGAAGCAGAGTAAGCTTTTCAGACAACATTAAATAAATCCCATTGGCTCTTTTTGTTCAGAATTTATAATGGGATGAAGAATGTTGTATGTTCTTCCCAATCTTATCTAACTTCATGGATATGTATGTGAAGTATCTGAAGAGTTGGATTTAACCATAGCTGCAGCTGAACCCAACTAGCTAATGAAATAACAGAAGACCAAGGGAGCTGAGGGTTTATCAAAAGGAAGGTTTCTAATGATTAAGCAAGTAATTTGAGCTATGTAATGTGGGTAAAGTTGCTGAGAGTGTGAATGCCTATTATTTCAAGTGAATGAAGCAAATGGGGTGTTAAGAGTGAGTAGTGAGTACTAAAAAGGGGAGCTGGGGAAAGAGAAATGAAATATAGGAAATAAAGAGGAATAATGCATAACGTGGGGTAAAATAAGGTCTAGCATATGGCTAGGGAATAAAGAGCTCAGGAAAGAGGGAGGTCAAAAGAAGAGGTGCTCAAGAAATGGAGGGAGCAAGGTGCTGGAAGATTTATCTATGAATCCATGAATATTCACATTGCCACCAATTAAAATGGAAGAGGTATTGATAATGACAAAGAGCTGAGAGCTAAATCTCCAAGAAATGAAGGGAGAATGACCAAGGCACAGGCAAATGCCAGAAACAAGGAAAGATAGTGGGTAATAAATCTGTTATCGTGAGGTTTAAACCTTGATGGTGGGGGTGCTTAGAGAAGAGCATAAGGGAATCATCCAAAATGGTCTGAAAACCACCATGAAAAGTAGAGGTGACACAACCTCACCTTAAAGGCCAGTGTCAAAGCCCAGTTCGGGATGAAAAAGCAGACATTGATTAAAAGCTACAGGGGAAACAGAGTTTTTAAGGAAGACCCTAGGTTTTTTTAAGAGCTAGAAAGCAAAAGTATGTTCAGAGAAGAGTTTAAAAACCCATTATATTATGCTGATAATGGATTATGAGTTCCAGAGAACACAGTAGAAGGGTTTTTGGAAGCTAAGGAAGAGTTTAACAAAGGAAGGGAAAGGCAGGTAGAAAGGGTGTTTAGAACCAGTGAGGTGAATGGACCAGGAAGCATGAGTTCCTGGTGCTAACTGTACAAATGGGAGTAGAGGGTTTAATGGCATTACTTGTTCTGGATTTAAGCCAAATAGAAACAACAAGGCTATAAATGTGGGGGGTTGAGGGGTGGTGTAAGAAGGCATAAATGTATGGTTTACCACCTTGACCTCTGTTGACTGAGAAGATGAGGTCTGGGATTCAGAACTTGTTCATTGTGTGAAGACCTCTTTATGGCCAGAATGATAAGCATCGAAGGCCTAGAGAGATGTGGTCTTAGATCACTGTGTGGATTTATTCTTGACTTCTGTTAACTTATTTTACACCAAGTTTAGACCAACTTAAAATATTTCTGTGCTTTGTAAATAAAAGCTACACATTTTAATCTAATATGTATGGAGCACTGAGTACATGCCAGGCAATGTCAGTATATAAGTGTATACATGTTTTAACTCAATTCAAAAAACCATATGAAGTACATGTAATTATCATCCCTATTTTATAGATGAAAAAAACTGATGCAAAGTAGGTTAAATATCTTTCTGAAGATCACAAAAGTAGTGTTTAGGGGTGCCTCAATGGCTTGGTGAAGTATTTGACTTCGGTCAGGTCATGATCTCCCAGTGTGTGGGTTTGAGCCCCACATCAGACTCTGCACTGAGCCTGCTTCCCATTCTGTGTCTCCCTCTCTCTCTGCTCCTCCCCCGTTCATGCTCTGTCTGTCTCAAAAATAAACGTTAAAAAAAAAAAATTAAAAATAAATAAATAAACATTTTTTTAAAAAACACACCAAAAGTAGTGTTTAAAGCAAGAGAGTCCACTCTATAGACTGTGTGTTTACTTAAATGCCAATAAATGAGAAGACAGTATTTTTTGTTTGTATTGTTTTGTTGGTCTTAATAGAGCTTCGTTTTTATATGTTACAAGCTTGCTTAGAAAACTTCCATAATAATATGTGGAATGAGAAAATCATGTTGTTCTCTTTTAATTCTTAGCCTTTAACAGAACACCTGGATTTACACCTTTTATATTTGATGATGAAAATGATGTGTTTAATGGATTCAATTACTTCCCCTTTGCAAATTTTAACTATTGAACTATGGTAAACATTCATTTTTACTGTTAATTACAGCTATTAGGCAAAATAGAAAGGCTTTTTCACCATAAGAACAGAAATTTAAAGAGTATTTCTGACAACAGTGCTCCCAAGTCTGTTTCTTATATTTAGTTAAAGCAGCCATGAAAGATACACACGTGGGCTGTGAAAGCAATACAGAAGTGCAAGTATCACTGGAAGAAACGCAACAGCTCTTCAAGGAATGAGACGATACAAAGGTCAATTATTTGGAAAGCCATTAGGTAAGAGCCTGCTCTTATTTTCATGCCCTAAACTCTGCATTCGGGATTCCAGGGTGATGAGTTTGATCAAGCATTATTTTAAGAGGCAACCAGATGGATGCTCACTCAGATTCCATGCTTTGGCCTCAAGGAGTTTTCCTGATAGGTACATTTTACAATATTTCCTACCCTTAGCAGGTGCCTTAACATCCTTCATATAAAATCCCAATTGATGACTAGCCAATGATTATCAAATGGGCCATAACTTTGTCCTGGGTTAATATTTTCTATCAAGTAAATATTCTTTTGTAAATTTAGTTAATTATCAAATACCCAATTTTGAAAATTAAAATTTATTCTGTTAATTTGGGGAGAGTTTTGAGAATCATATACATGCACCATGCTTCTAATTTATCATATTTTATTTATCCTTGCTATCACATATTATTAATGTCATCACTCTGAACAGGAGCAGAACACAAATTTCCACAACTGCTGCTTCTGCTTCTGGATGGAAGAAACAACACAGAAAAAAAAAAAAATCAATAGAAGACGGGAAAAGATTAAAACCTCAAAGTTTAGTAAAGTACACACCATTAGGAAGATTTCTCCTTTTAGTAAAAAAACAAATCTGTTTAATAAAGCCTAATTAAGCCAATTTACTTGGTCCTCGTGGAAGCTAACTATTCAGTCATCTTTTTTGTAAGGATTTTTCACACATTTGACAGTTATTTGTCAATGTGTCTCTAACCTGTTCCTTCTCCAAATGAAATCATGTGCAATTATTTTTGTATTGGTCTTTAATCATCTCTGTATGTTGCTTTGCCATATAATTAACAAGATTTATAATGTTCTTCACAGTGAGGTTTTAATGTATGAAGAAACCAAGAGTCTAAAAAATGAAAAAGAAAGTGGGAAATATATTAACTTCTTCCATTATCTAGCATCTTACCGAGACTCCGTGACTATCTCCCAATTTTTAATGTATAATCAATACGAGATGCACGTCCCATATACGAATACAGTGCTCTCGGTACACAGGACTCAGGAGGTTTCCTTGCTGTTTACAGTAGTAACAGTAAAGTTAAACCTAGCAAACACATTTCCTTGCAAACTCCCTTGCCATCACTAATAAGCACTGCTGAGAGAGCTGGAGGGTACCCTGGGACCATGTGTATCTGGAAGTGTCTTCTTCCTCAGTAACCTCGCAGTTGTCTGTTTCTCACAGCCTAGACGTCTCATGCAGTATTCAGAAAGACAGTATTACCCAATATGTCCAAGTTCACCAAGGGGAGGGAAGCGAGAGGAAGATCTGACCAGGCCTGCGTCAGCTGAACAATGCCCTAATCAGCCTGACATCTAGAAAACTTTGCACAGAAAAAAAAAAAGGGAGGGGGGCTAACTGGGATAGAAAAAGGAGCTCAGGAAAAGCAACTTTATTGATGGGACCTGAGGGAGAATGAGGACCAAAGCAAGATGGTTGGGTTCCTCAAGGTTCTTCCAACAAAGAAGCCTGATAGAACATTCATGATAAATCCTAGCCTGGTAAAAGGATCCTTACTCCACTCACTTGCTGTCTCACATTTTTACTCAAATCACTAAGACAAACCCTCATTTGGAACCCGAAGCTCTGAGCATGATGGCCCACCTTTACTACTTTTATTTTACCAGCTGCCTGTAAGCCTTCTCACTGTGCAGATTAGCACCACAAATACCATCCCTGCAAAGAGAACTTCGGTCCTGGATAACATCACCCTCGACCATCAATTACTGGGTGCTTCTTTTGTTTCTTCCTAGTTTGCCTTTTGTAATATATCATGTTTAATTGCTTCTTTTAAGTTGAATGATACAGTTTCTGCTTAAGATTTAACAGGGCCATGAGCAACCTGGACATCTGCCTGGCTACACTTCCAAAGTGAGCATAATATGACTCAGAGTAGCTCATAAATATCACTTGAATTGAATTGGCTGGGGTTTGGAGAGGTGGGAGAACTTGAAAGTGATTTTTCACTAGATCATAGTTCTAGGGCATTGTCACTGTCCCACAGCCAGATGGAATACGGGCCATCATGATCACCACATGCAGTCCACACTTGTGGACTCCTCTGTGAGAGGCTGTCAACTTCCTCCTAACACATAAGTGAGCCTAAATAAAGTACACAGATTTTCTTTGGACAGGCCACTATGCTTTGTGCCAAAATAAGTAGTGTCATTGTCATGTCATTTGGGATTTGACCTCTTAGAATGTATTTCTTTGTCACTTTTAATTTCCCTTAGTTTCCTTCCATTTTACTAGTCCATCTTCTATAAATATTCCTTTGCTGTTACCTCTTCATCTCGACTCTAAATACTGGAGTGCCCAAGGGCTCTATCTTTCAACTTCTCTATTTATGCTCCCTCCGTAGATGATCTCATCCAGGCCCATGGATTTACTAAACACCTACATCCTGATGGTTCACAAATGTATATCCCCATCGTTGATCTGACTTGGAACTCTAGCTTCCTCTCTTGACATGTCCACTTGGATATCTATTATTCATCTCAGGCTTAACATATCCTAAACCAAATCCTGATTCTACCTCTTAAATCTGCTGTTCCACCTACTTCAGACTTACCCATCTGAATTAACAGCAACCTCACTATTCTATTTACTCAGAACTCCAAAAAACAAAATACCTGAAGTTACTCTTGACACTCTATTTCTCCTACAACCCATAATTTATCAATCTACAAACAAGTATCATTAGCTAAACTTTCAAAATATATCCCAACACTGAGTACCTTTGACCACTTTCACTGCAATCTACCTGGGTTTAAGACATCACCTGTTTGCTTCAGGATTATTCCAATAGGTGACCCAACTGTCTCTTGGCTTCAAACTCTGCCCTAAGTCCCATTTGCAGAGGAAAGTGTTCCTTTTAAAAGATAAATCACCTACTCCTTAGATCTTGCCACTTCTCAAATATACTCCCTATCATAACTGCTCATTTTACTCAGAGTAAAATCCACAGTCCTAAAATCCCTGTAAGATTCTACAAAGTCTGACATCACCCTGCTACATCTTTACCTCATCTCCATCTCTCTGTGCTTAGTCACTCGGCTCTAAGCTAACTTACTTTTCCTCCTTTAAGCACATTTCTGACCCAGACCCTTCACTCTTGTTCTTCCTTATCCTGAAATGTGCTCCCCACAATCGCATACTGCTGACTCCCAATGCTCCTCTGGGTCTCTGCTCAAATGTCACCAATTCAAAGGAGTCTTGCCTCACTGCTGTATATAATATAACATTTTTACAACACTGATTTTCCCAACTTCCGTCATCTCCCATTCCCCATGTACTGCTCTATCATTTTCCACATTTCTTACTAACAACAGACATTTGCCATATTTGTTATTAAATATAAAAAAATTGTATTTACTTATCATCTGCCTACTCTCATTATAATGCAAGCACTGCTGTTTCTGTGCATAACTATATCCTTGTTCTTAGATGGTGCCTTGGCCCAGAAGACACGGATTCAATTTTTATTGAATCCATTCATTAGTTTTGTACTAATGGCAGCATAATTCTTGGAATTCCAAGAGATGTGTTTCTCATGTAATTAACGTATTCCTAAAGTAATCAAACAGCCTGTGTCTTCTCAAGTGATTTCTGCCCCACCAAATTATATTAACATTGGACTATTGTGTTTCTGTCGTACCTAGTACATTCATAATTTAAGCCAAAATTATGAACAGAAGAGAACACAGATCTCCAAATACATTAAGAGTAAAATACAGGAATTTAAAAATACTAATAATAATATTAATGATTGGGCTAATCATCTTATTACAAGAGGAATTAATTTACATTCATTCATAAAAATCTATTCAGGAGAGTTCCGATATAACTGGAAGAAATCAGAATAGGCAAAGACAACAAAACATCAAAAACAAAATCACTATTTCCAGTCCTACAACTTATAAGGAGCTACTCAGATCAAATGGAAGATAAATATTTCTACTAGCATCCTATCAAGTACCTAAGAATTTCATTGGGTAAACAAGTACTCTCTTATTTCTAAATTCTAGTGGGAAGCTTGGTAGAGGTGGGTCTTTAAGTTTATATATCTATTTTGAGAGGGGAGGGGACAGAGAAGAAGAGAGATAGAATCCCAAGCAGACTCTGCACTGTTAGTGCAGAGCCTGACGCGGGGCTTAAACTCATGAACCGCGATCACGATCTGAGTCAAAATCAAGAGTTGAACACTCAACCAACTGAGCCACCCAGGTGCTCCTGAGGTGGGTGTTTACTGCAGGAAATATCTCAAATAGTCTTCCTGGCTTTGCTTAATGAGGTCTTAATAGCATACTGCTCTATGAAAGAAAAGGGCAGTAATTTGGGGTTGAAGGCAGCTAGAAAGGGAGAGCAATGGCCTTACTACAGAATGCGCTAAGGAGACAGATGGCTATAATTTTGATAGGGAAAGGAAGAGTAGGAAGTGACCAGAGAGAAATCACCTATCATGCAATACAAAACGTGGCATTTTTGGCGTACAAACTAAAGTGAGGGCTGCCATTTGAGCAGGATGTAATCCTCCACTTTCTCCTTAGTTTTATTAAAACATGCTAGGCACAGAAAAGTCTTGTGTTGTTTGTGCTTTGGCAAGAAGACAATAGGGGTGGTGTTCACCTGGGGAGAAACTGCATGAAGGAGGACATCTGTTCTGATGCGCAAGTTGCAGAACCACGATCAGTGGAAACAGGGAGAAACGGACACTCCACACAGACTCCGGGAAGGAGCTGGTTTATCCCCCAGCATGTACGGGGCAAGAGTGAGGTTATGTAGGGTGAAAACACAGAAATCTAGAGGATTTGGAAACTCTCAAGCAACACAAACTTGGCTTATACAGGAGACAGGCTTTCACATCCAGTCTTCCACTTACTCCAAATTTTGGTCTTGGAAAAGTAAGAAACAACAAACAGAGTGCATTAGCTTACAAGCACACAAAACTTCTTTCACTGAAATGCACAGGACTTCATTGTTGAGCTCTTGGCTTTTATTGAACTTCTTGACACTTTGTCTTATTCTTTCTAACAAATTATACAGCTCTATATTTTCCACTTATTTATAGTTTGTTCCTGACTTCCAGGAAGCTCCAAGTTAAATTCTATGCTTAAGCAGTGAGAATTTGGAACATAAGAGTCACTCGATATTTGCTGAAGGAGTAAAGGAGAATAGTCAATAGCAAGACATTAAATTGGACAAATCTCAAATTCAAGGATAATGGGTTTGCATGAAAAAGTATTGATGGTCTGAAAGTTTTGGATGACAGGGAGGGATACTCTTAAGGAAGCTGAAACTTCTCTAAGGCTGAGATATTTTGTCTCTAGAAGAGATGGCAGTATTCCCAGCAGGTGATGTTGACAGATACTTTCTGCTCTGAAAGATTTAAATCTAAAAGAGCTTCCTTACAGAAAAGGAGGCTGTTTCTTAAACTCTTGGTTGAAAGCAACCTATTTTCCCCCTTCTCTCTTTTGCCTCCTGCTTTGCTCCAGTTATCCAAATTTCTCAGTAAAATTCCATTATTTTACTCAGGAAAGTATTTGGGTGTCCAAATGCTGGAAAAAACAGATATGCAAAGGAAAATCCACTGGCAAAGGACACTTCTACTTCAGGACGCTTCTTGGCCTCTTCTCAAATGGACTTCTGCTTTGAAAGAGCAGTTAAGAGCTTTTATTTTCTGTTATTTTTATTTATTTTATTTTATTTTATTTTTGCAGGAGAAGCAGTTAGGGTGGGTTTCTGCCTGAGAAAATTAGATGGTTTTAATTTCTCAACCACCTGCTAATTGTTCATTATAATAAAATGTTAAAGCCTATGGATGTAGTCATTATCGGGAGAACATTAATATTTTACATGTACAAATAAGATCTCATAGCATTTGAAATTCAAATAGATACACATTTCATTTAAAAGGAGGGCTAGGCTACCTAAGTGAATGTCTGTTTGCTCTTCATTAATTACTATGTACATTCTCCTGTTGAAAATGCTGATTTGTAAGGGAGGCAATTTTGTGACTAAAACACAGCGATCATAAATTGTCACAGGGAATAACACACCTCACATTTTATACTGTAACTGAACAATAGTTTTTTGGTGTATTTTTTTTTTTATCTCAAAAGCATTATTTCAGAAAAGAGAATTCTAATGGCATCTTTAAAAAGAAGCCTCAACATTAACTGAAACCAAACAACAAGTACGACTTAACAAACATAGTTGTTTCCAACGTTTTCTAAGCATAATTAAGGAGCATGATTTGCCTTTTGAAATATACCTATCTTCTATCCTCATGTTTCCGAAACTTAATGCCTACATTTGTACTTTTGGAAAATAGTAATTACTGTGCCAAATGACACTTCTCCAGTGAAATCTATTACCTCCAAAATCTAGGGCTCCTCTCTCCTCAGTTTCATTTCCTGTTAATTAAACAGAATTTCCTGATATAAAAAGAGACTTCTGACACACCACTACCACTAATGCCAAAGAAGTATAATAATAAAATTTCAAAATCTGTGGCAATGCTACATGCTATATAGCATTGGCCATGTCTGCTTTGGATTCTGTGTCTCCCCCTCTCTCTCTCTGCCCCTCCCCCCTCACACTCTGTCTCTCAAAACTGAATAAAACTTAAAAAAAATTTTACAGCATTGGCCATGTATATTCGTAAAGAAAAACTCATCTCAATTTTCACCTTAGAGCGTGCAGATGTGCACAGGAAATCACCTATGCTTGTGTTGCATGCAGTGTTGATTATAACAGCAAAAAACTAAATAATCTGAACATCCAAACACAGAGAAATGAGTAAATACTATATGTAGGGAATTCCTAGGAGATACAAGTAACAGTGGGGAAAGATCTCTAAAATGTATTCGTCAGTAGAACAAATTCAGGTGGCAAAACACTAGATAAATTATGATGCCATTAATGTAGAACACACATGTGTTCATATCCATATACACACCAATACTATATTATTCTATTGGTATTTGTATCTGTGCCGCAGGTTCCCTTTGGAGAAGGGATAGGATAGACAAATGGTGGTAAATGGGATAAATTTTGTAATTTATCTAATTGAGTAAATTATATTAATTTATAATAAATACAAATTAAACATATATTTTTAAAATAAAGTGAAAACTTGAATTTTAAGTAATATAACATGCTGTATACCTTCCTCTTTTTATCCCAAGCTCCTTTCTCTCAATTTCTAAGTACTCTAAGTTAAAATGAGTATTTCTATGGGGGGCACCTGGGTAGCCCAGCCAGTTAAGCATCTGACTCTTGATTTCAGTCTCAGGTCCTGATCTAATACTCATGGGATTGAACCCCATATCAGGCTCCAAGCTGAGCATAGAACCTGCTTAAGATTCTCTCTCCTGCTCTCTCTGCCCCTCTCCCCCACTCATGCTCGCTCTCTCTCTCTCTCTCAAAATAAATAAACATTTAAAAAAAGAGTAGTTCTTTGGATTATGGTAAAAAATTGCATATTTCCTTCTTGGTAATTTTCCAAAGGAATTGTCATTAATGTACAAAGTGCTATTCAGGTTTGGTCTCATTTTCATGTTTCATTGAAAAATTTATTCTATGTTAGCATGCAATATAGAAACAAATTATTCAAAAAACATATCAGGTTAGCAAATTGTGGGTTCAATCTTCACATCGGATAATAAAGCATAAACACTTCTGGAAGATTCAGACACTTCCCCAGAGAAATTGAAAGAAGCTTCCAGAGCATATGTTCCTAGGCTGTAGAACAGCTCATTTGATCATAGTGGTCGGTTAAATTAGTCATTCATGAATTAACTTTATTTTATGATTAAAAAGACTGAAAAGTCCTGAAAAGTACAGACTACCCTCTTTTTGATCAATCACACTGAATTCCAATTTGCGTGCTATTTTTTATCTCTAAATCTCAAATAATTTCAAACATGTTTAACATTATTGTATGCATTTATAACTGGCACAGGACCAAAGAAAGTCTCTGTGTTTAGGTAAGTGCATACGACTGTGGGGACCTGCGCTTTCTATAGGAACCCATACTACACATACTTACAAGCATTTACTTTTAATTTTATGGGTATACTGATTTCCTCTATCTAAGCCTCTGGAATACCTGGATCTTGTCACTATACCCAATGAACAACCCCCTCTTTATGCCCAAACCAAAAAACACTAAAGGATGCTTACATAAAACCAGCATAAAATATGCCCGCAAACTTAAGGACCTGTTCATCTGAAAGATGGTAGGCAATTCTAATACTACTTGTTTCCCCAAAACAATTTATAAAACCCCCTACTAAAGTATGCACTAGTGAGTTACTGATAAATTCCATTTATCAGTACATTAGAATATCATAATAATGAGGTATGATAGACTCAAAATGTCCTGTGAAAATCCCCTCTACAATCTATAAAGTGCACTGTTCTTTCTGGACCAGAATCAAAGTGTGTTGAGATACTCACAGCAGGAAACATACAGAGATTTTCCATATGATTGTCAATCCTGTGTATATGTCCATAAAAAGGAATATATGGGAGCGTAGTAAAAGCCAAAGAAGATTAAATGTTCACATGATGTAACTCCACTTGTTATTTCCCTCCTGAAAATATGAGCTGAAAATTGTATTCCCTCAAGCCTGCATATCGTTTAGTGTTTAAAATCTCTAATACTCAACCCAGGGAATGATGAATTAGTGTTACATTTTTGAAGTCCTGTGGCAGAATTAGATAGCTGTGGGTACCATCATTCATTCCCCAAAATTTTCAGTGTTAGAATACCAAGTTTACTCAAAGTGACAAAAGTACCCAGCCAAAGGACTACATTCCTTCATTCTTATGCTCTTGGGGCCAGTTGAACAATGACAGATATACTAAAATACCCTGTGAAAATTTTTTAGTAAATTTCCTTACAAATGAAGTGGTAAGCTCTCTCCCCACTGTACTGCCTGCAATGTGTAGGTGATGTCTGGAGCTCTAGCAATTGTTGTGCACCATAAGGACAAAAGTCATATTCCAAGGACATCAGAGCAGAAAATTGGAAGACTGGATCCCTGATGACTTTAAGGAGATGCTCTGTCATGTCTGAACAGCCTCTTATTTGTTAGTTTGGGTTCTCTGACACATAGAGGCAAATTTATTTTTACAGAAATTGGTCTCAACATATTTTTAAATGTTAGTCTACCTATAGTTGCTCAAGCCTTTATGAATGTAAAGATAGCTACTGAATGCATTTTGGCATCTTCATTGAGAACTATACCTTATATAAATAAAAAATGCCCCCAAGGCCTTTCTTAATTTTTTTCTTTATAATTCTGCACTCTTTGATTATCTTTTGGAACCCGCCCCCACTCCACTCCCCATTTTTCTTATGGCTTGGATTCAATCAGGTATATTGGGTACATATTTTCTCTGTGCAATCGTCTTTACTCTATTTGCTCCAATCTAATTAGCCTTGTTTTCAGGACTTCTGAAATTCTATTTTCTTTCTACTTTGTACTGCTTTGCTCATGATTTTGCCTCATTTATCTGATAGTCACTCTTGAGATCTCGGCTCAAAGTTTACTTTTTCCCACTGAGTTACAACCACTGGATATATATAGCCTCAGCATAAAATGTACCTTTCTTTACAGAACCTAGCACACTGTTGCATTTTCTTTTTTGTTACCTAGTGAAATCACATGTTTAATGTATTCCCCCTCCAATCTTCTAGATTTTAAACTGCATCAAAATAGGACCCATGCCTTTTTTCCGAACCCATTTCTTTCTGGTGCCTGGAACAGTTCGTGTTGCAGACTAGGCAGTCAGTAAATAAAGAGAATTATCTAACCCATATAGATACACCTGGTAATTATGTGAATTGGGGCCAGCAAGAACAGTTGGAGCTGCATGTAAATGTAACAAACCCACACTCCAAAAGCAAATGTCAGGAAGTGGAGATTACCTACATGGGCATGCTCAATTCGAGAAATCTGTAAATAGTAATTCTCAACGGGAACTTAAGATTGTTTAATAGGTTTTATGAAAGTAATAGTGCACTGTGAAAATAGCAAAGGGTACATCTAAAATTTGAAGAGAACAAAAGAAGAGAACGTGATTTTAAAAAGTGACATAACTTAGAAAGTAAATGTAATTCAAGTTGAAGAAAATAAATGTAATTCAAAGAAAGTAGATTTTTTTTCCTGATATGTACTTTCTCACTCCTACCCACTTCACAGCCTCATTCTTTTTTTTTTTTTTTTTAGTTTATTTATTCATTCTGACAGAGAAAGAGTGCATGAGAGAGGCACAGAGAGAGAGAGAGAGAGAGAGAGAGAGAGAGAGAGAATCCCAAGCATGGTCCACACTGGCAGTGCAGATCCGATGCTGGGCTCAAACTCCCTACCTGCAACATTATGACCTAAGCCGAAATCATGAGATGGTCGCTTAACCAAAGGAGCTACCCAGGTGCCCTAATTCACTTTATCAATTACCAGTGGTGTTATCTTACCCAAGCGCTGGCTTGATAAGGTCACATCTGTGCAAAATTCTTTAGGGTCTCATGATAGACTATCGCAGAGACAGGACTGCTCAACAACCAGTATATTCATCAAGTAAAGAACTATGATTTTTATCACTTATTTTTGATGGATTTTACTTCTAGATGTTTGGCGGGGGGCGTTGATTTTCCTATTTATGATTGAAAGTAATTCACAGCTTGAAGCAATCAGCATAGACGTTAAAAGAATGTGAATGAGCCCATGCATCCATACTTCAATGCCTAACATCTCACAGGAACTGGCAATTTGATTCCCAGCTGGATTATTTTCACGCACAACGTCTTAATTTTCACGGGTTCAAATCATGCATGGCAAACTAATTTTCATTATGTTACAGGATACTTTAAGTACTACCAGGAGAGACTGCCGACAATAAATCAATTTAAGTGTGCAGAACAAAATGGGAAGTGGTTTCGGGTCATCGCTGGGGAATAAACCTAACGACCTCTTCTTTTAATTATTAAAAATAATTTATCTTAGGTTGTTGGGAGTTCCAGTTCAAGATGGCGACAGAGGAGGATCCCTGGCTCACCTCTTTCCGCTGACATACTGAATCTGAAGCCACATGTCGAACCACCTCCTGGGACAAAACCTAAGAGCAGACCAACTCTTACCCAACCAGGCTAAAGACAGAACGTCCACGTCGAAGGCGGGAAGAGGGGCTGGGGCACAAACTCGCCATTAAACCCCGACCCCTGCAAGGTGATCCAGCTGGGAGGGAGCTGAGGGATCCAGCTGTGAGGAGTCTGAACCCCACAGCGGGCACCCACATGGGAAGAAACGCTCCCCGCGCCCCCTCCCCCACACCAAACGTCCAGCTTTGCAAATCAAACGTCCACAAGACCCACAAGACTGAAAAGCTGAGGAATGGCTCTTCAAAGGCTCTCACAAGGACTCACCCGCCCCAGGGTTCAAGCGCAGAAGCAGCCAATCCAGAAGCTCCCAACTTTGTGGCCCTACGGGCGCCATTTACTGATCTTCAAGTCGCAGCCTGAGGGTCAGGCATGTAATCTAGACACACGCAGAGGCTGCTGGCTGGCGGCCACCATCTCCAGCTCTCCCTCTCTTGGCCTCACTTCAGCTAACAGGCGCCATTTTTGTCCCCCTAATTTAATGCTAGGGTTTTTTTCTTTCTTTCTTTTTGACAGAAAAAGAAATACACGTTTCCTCTACCACATACCAAAGCGTGTGCATCTCCCAGAGGGCTGCTTTTACACATGTCCGCTGGCCGGCGTTCCGCTACTGCTGCGCGGTGACCGCCCGGCTCAGGAGGGCAAGGCAGCTTGTGTTCCTGGGTCTCGCGAGACCACAGCAATGAGCGCGAAGGTTCTTGGTAGCCTACCAACTTCAGGGCCCTGCGTTGATAACATACTGGAGCACACCCCCAGTCTTTCTGAGACAGAGGCCTATTTGCCTGTCCTGGAGCTTTGGCCTGAGGGACAGACTTCTGATCTGACACACATCTACAGGCCACACATGAGCTCTCAGGAAACAAAGGCCGGTGGATGCCATCTTCTCCGTCTCCCTCTGCTTTGCGCCAGCTCACCTGTGTATTGCAGAAAAGAGCTTAGACCCTCAGCTGGTGCCCAATTTTTGTGGACACCCCTACATGACTCTGGTGGCCAGGGGGAATTACGCTCATGGGTCCCACACGACTGCAATCAATGGAGAGAGTTCTTAAATAGCTCCCATTCTCCAGGGACAGCTGGAAGCAACAGACCCAGAAGCTCCATGTTTCTTAAAAGGAACCCATTAGCCTACCTCCATAGTTACAGCCTGAGGGGCAGGCTTCAAATGAAACAAGCATCTGAGGGCTCACTGTCATCCTTTTCAGAGACCTCAGAGGGCTGGCACTATCTTTGCATTCCCTGCGCTGCATTCTAGAGCACCACAAGCCTGACTGTAACTATAGTTAATAATACTGGATTGCATATTTGAAAGTAGCTAAGAGAGTGGATCTTGAAAGTTCTCACTGTAAGAAAAAAAAAAAAAATGTAGCTATGCATGGTGATGGATGTTAATTGAACTTGCTGTGATTATTTTGTAACATAATACACAAATATTGAATTATTACATTGCACGCCTGAAACTAATATATCAATTATACCTTAATAAAAGAAAAAAGAAAAGAAATAATTTGTTTGAGCTGCGTGCTACTTATTGGTGGTAACAAGGATCATAAACAATGACGCCTCAAATGAGGATGAACACTGTGAAGGTACTTACTGAGTCCTTAAGCAGAATTTTACTTTTGCTCTAGTACGACTGCCTAGTCTGTCATTTTTATATGCACTAGTGAAAGTTCTCAGCAGACCTCTGGGAGGGCATTAATGAGAACTCCTTAGGCATGAATAATGGTCTTTTAAAATAAAAATCTATCTAATTTTCATCTTCTGGAGCAGATTTCTAGAAAGAGTATGTAGGGAAAATCCTTGCTGATATAATATGCAAACTTTCTTGTTTCCAGCAGTTTCCATATATTAAAACCAACTCTGGGTGATTAGTCTAACTAGAATGTTAACATAACGCTTGACGAGAAAGTCATGGTGTAAGATAAATCATTTCTTCTTCAGGGTTTAGGAAATAGAAAGCACAATTTGATACCATACAAATGTTTTAAATTTCAGTCTTCCGTGAGTTCTTAATTAATATGACAACAAGTAACTTATTTGTCAAGTAATGAAAACCAAACTGAATAATACAAACAACACATTTATTTAGAAAAATAAACTGAAAATGCTGTTTGGTACATTTTCCCATGAAGCATAGATAAATGGCTATAAAAAACTGTTATATGTCAAATACAAATTACAAATGATTTCTTTAATTAAGAGAACAAATAGATGTTCAACACAAATGTTTAGTGTGTAGTTCACTGTATCTGACTTCTTGGCTGCTTATGATAAAAATGATCCTCACTAAAAAAACAAAACCAAAACCAAAAATAAACTTTTGATCCCTTCTTCATTCCTTTGACCACACTCATGCTTTTCATTATTAGTCTGTAGTTTTTTAATCTGAGACAAATCCATGTTTTGCTTTGTTTTTTTTAATAAGGTAACTGATCTTTACAGAAGAAAGAGAAACCAATGTCTGGAGAATTTTGAAATGTTTCCTTTTTGGACTCGTGCATGTAACCGCTTGTGGCCTCAAAACTCATGGGACCATCTGTGCAAATAACGGCACACATCATTACCCTGAATGGACGTGACAGTGCAAATATTAGAAGTGCATTGAGAAGTAATCAGTAAGAACTGGCCTCCCCCCTCTCTTAATATGGAGTGAAGGAGTGAATGCAGAAACTTTTCAAGCAATCAACGACAATGCTTTTATTCCATTATGGCTTTGAGGGTGTACACAAGATGGCAGACATCCTCTCTGCAGACAGCAACATTCTGTCCTAATACTGTTCCTTGCTGACGTGCTCCTCTGTTTGTTCATTGTTTTTGTCTACTTGTTTTAAAATGCTAAATAATTCTAGCTAGAGATACCTCCTATCTCTATACTTTCACCTTCCCAAATGGTAAGTCAACTTCCAATTTTCTAGCTTAATTGCCGAATATAAATTTTTTCAGGCTCACATCTGGGAATATTTTTTCCAAGGTGAAATAAAATGGGTTGTGTTTGTTTTTTGGTGGTGGTGGTGGTGGTGTTGGCTTGCTTGTTTAGTTCCTTTCATTTTTTTTTTTTTTTTTTAATTGTCTTGGTAATTTCAGAGTGAAGAGTTAAGGCTGTGGCTTTTTTTTTTTTTTTTTTGCCCCCAGGGTTCTGCTCATGGCTGTCAGACTGAGGCAGATGATTTTATGCAGACCGTATCAGTGATCTTTTGTGCTCCAAAGTTGAGGGATTTGCTGCTCTAAGATGGACAGGTTCCTGGTTACTTCAAAATTCGTTCTGGCCTCAAGAAGTCATATTGATGAATCTGAAGTGAGAAAAATGAGCTGACATGCCTCCAAATAAAGATATTCCTTCCAACCTGAAGGACCTGTCAAAGGAAGGAAAACAAAACATAAAAGATCAGTTTAACTAGTAAAAACAGTTTAACAAAAACACATTACACTTATTAATCAGCCCATTGTTTGTTAATGGGCTGCGTAATTTAAAATTATTTGATTTATCGAGGATTTTAAGTGTCTACGCATATTTTAAACATATCCCATTTATATTTCATATATAAAAACATATGAAAAATTAGTTGTCAAAATTTAGTGGTAGCATGCTTATCTTTCAATGAAAAGATCTTATTTCTGGCAGTTTTTATTTTATTTATTTATTTTTTTTAACATTTATTTATTATTTTGTGAGAGACAGACAGAAACAGAGCAGGAGCCAGGCAGCGTCAGGGAGAGACACAGAATCCGAAGTGGGCTTCAGGCTCTGAGCTGTGAGCACAGAGCCCCACACGGGGCTCAAACTCACAAACCATGAGATCATAACCTGAGCCAAAGTCGGACACTTAACCAACCAAGCCACCCAGGTGCCCTAGCATTTTTTTTTTAACTTCAGATAAATTTGTCCACTTGTGAATGTACCAAGTTCTCAGGATGTTTCATAAATTTTTAGACTATAAACTTTTTATATATACCACCCTCAAAAAATATTTTATCAAGCAATCACTTTCATTAAGATAATCTTTCATTGCCATCTGTATAGTCTCAGTATATTAACAAATTGTCAAAATAATATCCTTTTCCTGATGCAACAGAGCATTCAAAGAGCTAGTCTTCTTTTTTACTTCATGAATATCTACAATACCTTTAAACTAGCACCTTAAAATAATTTATATTCATATTTGTAATTAATGAACATATTTTTTTTAAAAACAAAAAGAAATGTAGCTGTAGCTCTCACCCTGCCCACCCACTATCCAACATCACTTAATGAGAGTGTCTATGGTCTGCTCTTTAAGTTACGATGTAATAGAGAATATTTATGCAATGACTTACTGTAATAGGTCGAGAAAGTTATTAAAATAAACCTGATACAATAATCAATTGATTAATAAATTACGTTAAAAGTCAGAGACAGTAATGACTTTAAGTATACATTTTTTAAGTTTATTTATTTTTATATATAGAGAGAGCATATGCATGAGTATGGGAGGGGCAGAGAGAGAGGGAGAGAGAGAATCCCAAGCAGGCTCCGCCCTATCAATGCAGAGCCTGACTTGGGGCTCAATCTGATGAACCGCAAGATCAAGACCTGAGCTGAAATCAAGATTCAGGCACCTGACAAACTGAGCCACCTAGGCACCCCTAACTATATTTTTTAGCCTAAGAACCTCTTGTTTTAACTCCCTTATGGTGGAGGAGGGTAGGTGAACTCCAAACTCATGATGCTTTCTCCAATACAGAGCCACAAACATACACACAAACAGAATAAATAATTTAATCCTTTTGTGACAAATTCAGTCATTACTGTTCTAGTAGGTTAATCATAATTCTTTTTCATTTTTTTTATTCTCACCTGCCACAGCAAAGTCCTAGTACTAAATAACTTCAACTATGAAAATGAAATAAAGTAATGATCCTCTCTCATTTCCAAGATGAAAACTAGAAATATCACCATACACAATTAATCAATGTGTGTTGGGGGCTAGCTCTGGCTCATCACTAAAGATGTTGTATGAACAACACAGAAGTAGTGGAAGACAGAGTTGCTTACAGTGCAAGAGTATATCAATATAGAGGAATTCAGAGGGCTGGAACAAACTGGCTTAAGCTACGCTTAATCTAACAGCATGATTTGCACCTGCCTATTTATGTTATTTTTGTATGTTCTAGAAACATAAGCCTCCACGCCTGTAAAGGAAATTGACGTTAGAGCTGTTACTAATGTATCAGCAATAGTAATATAATAATGAAAATTTGGGTCTTACTATTAAGTAAGACCATACAAAAGTGACTTTCTACAAGCATACAGAAACACAATTCATGTACTTAGGGCAAAGATAATTAAATATGCCAGTTATATTTTCATGGGTCTCTGATATAGGAGTCTTTATCACTCCACATCATTATTTTTTAAAGCTTATTAAAACTGGTAGAACAATCATTCATTCAAAACAATGTATTCCCTACCCACCATATACCAGATACTGCTCTAGATATAAAAATGTAATGTTCCCTCCAAGTATATTAGTACCCAGAAGGTAAGGAGACACACAAAAATTCATGGTAAAAGCAGATTTGTGCCATAGTGTATCAAATAAAGAAGGAGCATAGGACTAGAAGCTTACAGAAGATGACACATGAATTGAGATTTAAGGAATCGTTTGAAATTTGCAAAAGTGACACGTTGCTGTTAGTTGTGAAATAAGGATTTTTCCAATAAAAACAGGTGGACAAAAGTAAAGGAGAGCAGTGGTGCCTTTAATACCGTGTAGCATACAATTGAGAGGAGAAAATGTAGTTTTTTCTGGAGAGGCTTGCAGGGGCCAAGGTGTCCTTTCATACTACATAAAAAAAAATTTAGAGTTTTATTCCAAGGGTAACGGGAACTACTGAAGAAGTCTGATGAGGAGAGTGGCCAGAGGAAGCCTGGAGAATACGATGGAAGGCGGAGCGAGCATACAGAGGGCAGATGCTTACAGCAAAGGAATGGCAAAACCATCAGCTGAAAGCAGTAACTAATAATCCCAGTTGCAGATGCTTCCTTAGTGGCAAATTGAAGAGGACAAAAGAACCCATTCTTTTTTAATTAAATTAAGAGACACTTGCATTCAATTTCCATCTATTTAAGATAAGAGCCAACATTATTTATGAAGCTTTTCCTGTCCCACCAATTTTTGTAGGTATCTAATGGAAGCAGACATTCAGCTCAGTCCTCAGTGACCATACATTAAAAGCAGAGACTAAAATCTTCTAACAGCAGATGTCTATATCCGCTGATTGAATTCTAAGATTGGGTATTAGTGGAATGCATTGAAATCGTACTGAGTTCTTAAGATTTGTTAGTTTTCCAGGCCTCTCCCTGGAAATAACGGTGTCAGATATCACATTCAATCTCTTAACCTCAGGCTCAAATATTTTCTTCCCTACAAAACAAAAGCCCCAAATAATTTTTCATGTATAATTTGCAAATTGAAAAAATTCATGAACTTCGATTATTATTTTTTAAAATATATTTTCAAACCTCCATATGCCCTTTTTTGTATGTTTGCTTCAAATACACAGACACAACATTCATCGTCACAATTGTACACATTAAATAAATTTACTCAACGTTGAGATAAGGAAACATAAATCACATACACCAAGATCTTCTTTACCCAACAATGATTTGAAGCATTCATGGAAATGCTTTGTGACCTAATCTTCAGATCAGTGGATTAATTGCTTCATTCTGTCCAAAAAAGCCTTGCTTAAGGGACATCGCGGTGGCTCGGTCTATTAAGTGTCCCACTTCGGCTCAGGTCATGATCTCACAGTTTGTGGGTTCCAGCCCCGGGTAGGGCTGTGTGCTGACAGCTCAGAGTCTGAAGCCTGCTTTAGACTCTGTCTCCCTCTCTCTGCCCACCCCTTGCTTGTGCTTTCTCTCTCTCTCTCTCTCTCTCTCTCTCTCCCTGTCTCTCTCTTTCAAAAATAAAATCATTTAAAAAAATCAAAAAGGCTTTGCTTAAAATTAAAATTTTCTTCACTTTTTTTGGATGGAAAAGGTCAATGATTTCCCTCTCTTCAAGGGTCATTTTTTTAATTTTTATAAATTTTTCCAGAAACAAATGTGATATTCAAAATATGAATGGTAGTATATAATTTTTAGGCTTTAAGTCATTAAATGTCAAGTTAATTAATTTATATAAGTAGCACTTTAAGTGACTGAAAGCATGCCAGTGCAGTAAGGGCAGCCTGATTTTAAATGTCAAAGACAGCACACAAAGTTAAGGAAAAGCTAAAAAAAGTACAAAACATTTGTACAAACAGAAGGGTCTTGTAATCCTATATTTATTTGGACCCTGATGGAATTTTTATAATTTTATTTTTTGTATTCTGTATTTATTAAATATAAATACAAAATCTGCATATATTGATTACATATTGTTGTAAAATATATGCTTTATAAAATGAATACATACCTGTAAATATATATTTCGTTAAATATATAATTTAAAATGTTTTAACTATGCGACAATGTGTCATGTGTCTGCTGCATTTTCAGAAGTAGAAACTATGAATAAATCAAAGGCATTTTCAAGAAAATCTCTTTTATTTCCCCTCTTAAACAAATAGCAGCAAGACATTCACTTCATTCAGTTAAATGGAAATGTGTGGAAAACCTACTATAACTCAGGCATTATGCCAAGCCTGAGGATACACAATTAAATATTTAACATTTTATTCAATTGTTATATTAAGCTGTGAAAGGGATATTCCCACGTGAGGAAATTCTGGCTCTGGTGAGATTAAATCAAGGTCAGCATTACCACCTGCGAGCCAAATTCACTATTCTCCAAACCATCCCTTTGGTGCTGCAAGTACAGACATGAGTACTTATGACAAATAGTATGGCTTACATAGACTAAAATATTTACTATCTGGTCCTTTACAGAAAAGGCTTGTCAATCCTGGTTGAATCTACCTAGGTAATTTGTTATGAAATTGCTTCCCAATCTGACCTTTTATTTCTCCAAATGGATTGCCAAATGTTTTAAGCGCAAGTATTAAATTACCCATATTTCACTGCTCTTTGATACGCTATTCTTATCACGTAACAATTCACATCTCCACATGGTTATGTGTGGTGTATTTCTGGAAGCTAGAAATTCACTTCCTCTCCAGTGTACGTTTCAGATTCAGGTTTTTTATTTTAGCAGAATGTACATATTCTGTGGGATAACGCTGAATTTCTAGAATAATTGGGACAGAAGTGGTACCTTACAATATTAAGTAATCATATCAGAAGTGCCGCTGCCTGTCACATTTATTTAGACCTTCATTTTAGGTCTCTCAATAGTTTTATCATTTTCTTCATAGATATCTTTCATGTCTCTTGTTAGATCTGTTCCCGTAGGTTCCATTATTATTTGGATGAAAAAGTTTTTAAATTCTATTTTGCATGTCTTTATTGCTAGGTATATATTGAATTTTAAAATATTCTCATATCAGGGCATCTGCGTGGCTCAGTCGGAGACTGATTAGAATTCTCTCTCTTTCTCTCTTTCTCCTTTTCTCTCTGACTCTACCCTACTCATATAATAAATAAATAAATACCCTACTCTCAAACTTAAAAAATGAACTTAAAAAATATATTCTTATATGTAGCGAGTTTATGCCACTTTCTTATTGGTTTTAACAGGCTTTTGTGTATTCTCTTGGATTACCTAGATCAGTAATCATATTGTCTATAAATATTGATACTTTCATCTTTCCTTTTCAAAATTTAGATTGTACGTGGTTTTTACCTTTGTCTTATTTCATTGTTTAGTATCTCCAGTACAATGTTGAACAGTGACAGTGGTAAGCAAAGGCTCATAGAATCATTTCAGTATGATGCCTTAGTTTTTAGTGTGAAAGTTTTGACTACTTTTCACCTTCTTTTGGTATTGTTTATTTAAATGTTTTTGGGGTTTTTTAATGTTTACTTATTTTTGAGAAAGAGTGTGAGCAGAGGAGGAGCAGAGAGGGGGAAACATCGAATCTGAAGCAGTCTCCAAGCTCTGAGCTGTCAGCACAGAGCCCCATGTGGGGCTCGAACCCATGAACGGTGAGATTATAACCTGAGCCGAAGTCACAGAATGAGCCACCCAGGCACCTCTTAAATGTTTCTTGAAGCAAATTAGGTTATTTACATTTTTTGAAATAAATTTAACTATTTTATCCACACTTAAACGGAAGCCTTTTAAATGTTCTTGCTGATTCCTAAAGTCACTCATTTGTTTCTGCTCTATTTTTTTTCTTCTTAATCTTCGATGGTGCTACAGACTGAATGTGTCCCTCCTGAATTCATATGTTGAAACCTAATTTCCTATGTGACAGTTGTTGCAGGTGGAGCCTTCAGGAGGTGAATAGGTCATGACAGCAGAACCTGACGAATGGGATTTGTGCCCTTATAAAAGAAAGGCCTGAGAGCTCTTTCACCCTTTTTTTTTTTTTTAATTTTTTTTGTTACTGTTTATTCATCTTTAAGAGAGAGAGAGAGAGAGACAGAGCATTAACAGGGAAGGGGCAGAGAGAGAGGGAGACACAGAACCTGAAACAGGCTCCAGGCTCAGAGCTATCAACAGAGTCCGACGCGGGGCTCCATCCTACCAACCATGAGTTCATGACTTGAGCTGAAGTAGGACGCTTAACCAACTGAGCCACCCAGGTGCTCCTTTCTCCCTTTCTGCCATTAAAAAATACAAGAAGGCTCTCTAGAAACTTGAAGCGGCACCAAAAAAAAACCGAATCAGCCAGAGCCTTGATCTTGCGTTTTCCAGGCTCCAAAAATGAGAAATAAATATTTGTTGTTTAAGCCACCCAATCTATATTATTTTTGTTATACCAGCCCTAAGGACTTAGATATATGGGGGGGCAGGGGGGGGTAATCTATTTTGACATTCTTCAAAAAAATAATTTTAAAAATCAAACTTTCCTTTTTTTTGTTTGATCATTTTTCTAAATTAATTTGCTTGTTATCTTTATTAGTTGTCCTTGTCTATTTTCTTTAAGATTTTGTAACTCTTTTTACAGTATTTTGAGTTGAATGTATAGCTGTCATTTTGAATTTTTTTTTGCATTTTTTTGCATTTATTTGAAGAAAGCCTTGTTTGATAATCAAAATCCCCAAATATTTATGTTTCCTAATGTGAATAAAGGGATAGCAAAACATTTTTCTCCTTCTTTGAAAAGAAAAATGACACTGAGTTAACTTCCTAGCTCTGTTTCCATAGAAACCTGATACTGGTAGAATGTCAGCTGTATTACTAGGCAACATTGCTTCTAA
Source organism: Panthera uncia (assembly GCF_023721935.1). Classification (NCBI taxonomy): domain Eukaryota; kingdom Metazoa; phylum Chordata; class Mammalia; order Carnivora; family Felidae; genus Panthera; species Panthera uncia. Next base: position 15,582,082 of record NW_026057577.1, on the reverse strand, counting down.
TAAAAATAAATTCTGAATTGTAAACTGCATCTGGTCTGGGGGGACTGTGAATGACTATAAATAACCTCTTGGGATTTCTTGACTGGGGTGCACACTTGTAACTGGTCATTTTCTTTGTTTTGGGCTGTTATAACAGATGTTGATTACTATTGTGGCCATGGTGAGTGTTAGTCAGGGTAGATCTCACACCTACCCATGATCTCAAACTCTCCGCCCTGAGCTGTCACTCTGCATGGTTAGAGAAAGATGTGTACCCTCAACACCTGTGGGAAAACCCTCATGTTAGAGAATCACTGGATACTGCCCCACTGTCATGCTTTGTATCCTTCTAATCAAACCATTGTCAAGTGTGGCCTTTTGGAGTCACGTGAGATTGATTGTCCAGTTGAGCCCACAACTACTAAGAGTGGGTGTTATACATACAGAGGTTCTTTGTTAGTGATGAATACATCAAAATGTTATTGGCTTCCTATTCTGAGACGTGTTGAGGACTAAGGGTGGTCAGGAAGGAGGTACAGGGAAAGATTGTGCATTGCTTGAAATTGTTATCGAACTTTTAGATGTTAGTAACACCAGAGACCCCTCTGAATCTTGTCCCTGATACTTCCGACCTGCAGCCAGGAAGTCTGATGCAAGAGGGAATTTTGAGTAGGAAAGGTACTATCATTCCTTCAGAAAGAAGGAATTAACAACAATAAATAAAATTCTATCATGGAAGAAGTTGGGCAGGGTTTCCTTGAGATGTGAAGAAAAACATTTCAAAGAGCTTTCAATGATAAAAATTATATTTAAGCTGGTTCTTAAAAGATAGGGAGGTAATACATTACCAGTTTCAAAAGAAAAATGCAGGTGAAGCCACCTAGGTAGTCAGATAAAAAGACTTAGGATCATTTTTAAAACACTATGGGCTATTTCCTTTCACCCATTCAATGTATTTTATATGCCCATGTATTGGTTCCAAGTTCTACAAAATTTATTTTAGTTCTTCTACTGATAAATATAGAATGTAATGCATATGATCAAATTAGGAAAAAGCCAATTGTGGAGGCACTTCATTGGAATCTTTAAGTTCTATTAAATATTAAGCTACTTCAGGAAAACATTTCATTTCATGCTTCACAAATTATGAATGATGAGAAAATCACCTTGAAAATAATTATTTTAACGTGAGGAAAAGGACACTGCTCATTCTACCAGTGCTTTCTCAATTGACACACCTCATGTCTTGAAATGAATTATCTATGACGTTTTCTAAAATGTGAGACCCTCTGATAGCTGCCTTGCTTTCCTGAGCCCAGTGGCAGGGCAGGTACTGCCCAAGGAATCTGTACATTCATGAGCGAAACATACACTGAACAAACTTGTAAGTAGCACACCCAGTAGAGAGGATATTTAGTAAGTGTAATGTGTCTAACAGAGCAACAGTTTATTTTCTTCTTATTTTTTTTTAATGTTATTTATTCTGAGAGAGAGAGAGACAGAGACAGAGCATGACTGGGGGACGGTCAAAGAGAGACGGAGACACAGAATCCGAAGCAGGCTCCAGGCTCCAAGCTGTCAGCACAAGGCCTGAGGAGGGGCTCAAACCCACAGACTGCGAGATCATGACCTGAGACAAAGTCGGACACTTAACAGACTGAGCCACCCAGATGCCCCTAACAGAGCAATAGTTTAGAGAGATGATACTCAAGTGTTTAAGGCTAGATAGTCATTTTCTAAAATAAGTACCTGATACCTTATAATATTATGCACGAGAATGACCCTTCTCATGTGAGCTAGCATATCAGACAACATTCAACAACATCAGTTCCAAGTTACCAAGGCTAGCCACAAAATGTACAAGGTCCAGTGAAAAATGAAATTCAGGAACTTGTTCAAAAAGCAGGAAAAAAGCTTTGTCCTTTCTTGCCTAGTCACTCTGCTTTTTTATTCACTATTTAATACCGGGCTTGTTTAGGCACAAGTTGAGTGCATACCCCGTATATCCCCTTGGGGCTCTGCCCTGCAACTCGTACCTGGAAACCCAGCTTCCAGTGCTGACCTCCATGGAGATGGAGGGCAGTAGTGATCTCTTCCTATATGAGGTGAAATGGGTGGCCAGGAGCTCATCCGTCTGGGTGGCAAACATGGAACCATGCATGAAGGGAAGCCTCAAGCCCCCCAATGCATTCCTCATTATCCCATGGGGCTTTCACTTATAAAACACAAATTTAAAGATAAAAATGTCAAGTCAGTGACTGCAGAGCATTAAACACCAAGTGTAGCAGCGTGTGGGTATGGTGGCAAGGACTTCTGAAGACAGGGTCTTAAGCAATGGCAAGGGTCACATGCCCTTGAAAATGACGCTGCAAGTCTGTCCCAAATAGACTTTCATCTGTCCCACTTCAAGTCTTTACAACGAAACTCAAAACAGCTCCAACAGCATTCCCAACTTTGCCTAATACTATGCTCTATTGTGTTTAGTTCATCCAGAGCATTCAAAAGCATATTCCATTCATACAAAAGTAACTACAGAAGAATAATGTACATGAAATATAAGAAGTAACATTAAAGTCAGTTTAAGGAATGACTTAAAATATTTTTATGCCAGATCACTCCTTTTACTCATTTGTGTAGATAAATGACAAGTGTCTGCTTATTAAGGTTTTGACATTTTTACATAGAAAAATAGAATATGTATCTGGTATGTAAATTGGCCCTGCAAACTTTACCCTCTAAAATAAAAACTTTAAAAGTGTTTGTAAAGTCCATCTATGATATATCAATTCTTGAAAAAATAATTTGTTGAAATCCTCTATGAAAATTAGCTATGGATATAAGTAAAATATAGAAGTTCTCTTCTTCATGGAACATCTACATTCACCAGCAAAAATCTATTATTATCTTAAGTTGTATCTTTTTTTTTACATATGTATATGTCCATGCAGAATGACAACAGTTTGAAAAAAAGGTATTTTTCAATTATGTTGCAAATTAATTTTAATTCAGCTGAAATGAGTTTAATGACACAATTTTTAATAATGATGGCAGTTATGTTTTATGAGGGATGTTATTTATAACAGTTGAGTTACAATGATGTGGTAATGTTTCAAGATATTAATATATGTATAATTATGTCAATATATTTTAATATACAATTATTTCAATTTCAACATAAATTTCAATATTTCAATATATTTATATCATAAAGGATTCCTAAAAAGTATATCTTAGAAGCCTACCACAGACCTGTTTTGGGACATTTTTGTCAATCTTTTGAAAAAATGTTATTATTGATAATAAATTTTACAATTAAATGTCATAAAGTTTTCCATAGAGAAGAAGTTAATGATGAGACAAAAATGACACTCTTTCTTATCCTTTTAGATTCCAAGTTGAAAATATTTGCTGGAAGAATACTTTCCAGAAGTCTTTCTTACTGCTGATGATGGGCCCAACCCGCTAACTTTGTCAAGAGTATCACCAACTTATAATTATTAAGTGTAAATTCCAGCTTGTACATACAAAATATTCCTTCCACAGAATACACTGCACCATATGCCTGTATGCTCAAAATTAAGCTCTGGAGCTCAAAATTAAGTTTCATTCCACAGTAGCTAGAAGGGTCTGAACACGATAGTTTCTGAAACTCAGTTTCCTCATCTGTTGAAGAAGAGGAGGATGAGGAGGAAGAGGAGGGGGAGGAGGAAGATGAGAGGGAGAGGAAGATGAGAAGGAGGAAGAAGAAGAGGAAGAGGCGAAATATACATTCATATCTATCTCCCTGCATTGGTGAACAAAGTAAATGAAAACAGATAAAAAAAGATTTTCCAATGTTTATGTATTTCCTTTTTACAAAGAAACATAAATACATTGGGGAGGGGTAGATAATTCCACAGCAGTGCTGAACAAGCTACGTGAGAATCAGATTCTCAAAAAAGGATCTCAGGGCAGGGCGTCTGGGTGGCTCAGTCGGTTAAGTGTCAGACTCTGGATTTCGGCTCAGGCCATGATCTCATGGTTTGTGACATTGAACCTTGTGTTGGGCTCCATGTTGACAGTGCAGAGCCTGCTTGGAATTTTCTCTTCCTCTCTTTCTGCCCCTCCCCTGCTCTCGCTCTCCCTCTCTCTCTCAAAATAAATAAACTTAAAAAAAAAAAAAAAAGAAAAAGAAAAAAAAGATCTTAGGGTTGCTTGCTGTATCTTGATAGAACTGCCCTAATCCGGTGTCCCATCTCCCACCACTGAAGGAAGCCATGAAAGTGGATTTGCCAAGAAATAAAAACCAGAATCAAAATATCTTTCCCTCTTTGTTCTACCGTTATTAATAACATCTGCATTGGCGCTTTTTGTACCCAAAGAGTTATAAATACTTTCTAATATTTAATTACAGTAGAGAAATATAGCACATAGTGTTAGAATACTGAAATATAAATGCTACAGGAACAAATTTAGAAAAATAGTCACCGGGACAATTTTTTTCCATGAACATAGAAAAGCATACTGATTTACTTCATTATCTGGGGAAATGGGGGGCTCAGCTCTATAAAAATGCAGCTGTTTACTTATCCTAGTTCCCCTTCATCTTCACTAGAGGTGTTTAGAGTAGAGTTTTAATTTTGTTTTTATTTTCTAAAAGAAAAATCTCACCGTTCATTATGTTTTCAGTACCGTAGGCCAAGCAGGAATTTTGCTCAAGCTAATGAGTGTGAATTGTCTTCTCCAAAGCCAAACATGCTTTTGACAGCCTCCTTCTTCCTCAATCCCTCTTTTCCTGCTGCTCTTTTTAATTTCCTTTTTATTCACTGATGTATGCAGTTCAGACAAACAGTTGCAGCCAGACTGGAGAGCACTGTGAAATGAATGGCTGTGATATTCATCCCTTCTTTTGGCAAAACCCCTTTATGGAACTGCATGAAAGCCTGCCTGAGCTAACGTTAACACGTGTACATTCTACTGACTTCCATTGGAAATGAGGCGTGCGAGAAGAATGGCATTGTTTTTTCATGGCACAACGAGAGTACCTTCAATCAAAACAAAATTAAAACACGAGCATTGCTCCCTCCTCCTTGTTTAAACACTTCTGTCAAACCACATTCATTCTGGGTTTTTAATTTATTACATGGAGCAAGCAGTAACAATGCTCCCCCCTCAACTGTTCACTGATGTTTTCCAACGATTAAATTCTGTAGACAAGTAATAAAATGCTGCTCTCGTTTTTACAAAATGGCCTTTCTTTCTTCCTCTGGCTTTTAAATAAATGATCAGATGTGTTCCCTGAATCAGCAAGCTGGACTTATTGGTTGCCTTTTTTATTAACCTAATATAATCAGGTTAACTAGTCTTCCCTCGCCAAGCATGGCAGGGTTAGAAGTCGAGGACAGGAGGTCAGCCATGACAAATCAGCTGAATAAAGTTATGTTATAGTCTGGAAAGGAATCAAGGATTCTCTTTGATTATTAGAGTCTCTGAAGCAACTGGCCTTGGAAAAACATCCAGTCGTCTATGCCAAGAGACCATCTCTAGTCATTAAGACCTTTTTTAAAACGTACTCAAAAGGGATTGGAAACAAAACAAAACAGAAGACAGTCTACTTAAATTTTATTTTTCTTCTTCCCAAATGCTTTGCATGTTAAGCATACATGACTAAATATTGTAGGCTCAAAGATAGGAAAAATGTCTTGCATAGACTAACAACAGAATAGTATTTCTGGAAAGTCTGTAAAATGCCACATATAGAAGGTCTCTTACAACGGTTTTGTTTTACTTAAAGGGAGTAAGATAATACTTCAAGGTTAACTGGCAGGCATCCAGGATATTTTTTACTTAATGAAAGGGTCAATTTCCTATCATCTTTTCTTCAATCTTGTCACCATTAGGAAGGAGAAAATGTGAGGATGTGTATTTATACACCCACACAGCCAACAGAAAGCAGATGACCCTTGTAAATGAGACAAATAGCAGAATGACAAGCAGTCTTTACTGTCATTACACTTGGAATTAATCAGAGGGAGGTCTCAGGCTCTCTAACAATATTTGCCATGTTACTTTTCAAATACAATTCACATCATAACACTTTGAAAGACATGAACTACACTATCTAAGTGCCACCATTGGGTTATATGCAGAATTCAGTAACTTCGATCATGGTCAAACCAAAACTAGTGTCAGGGACTCTCAAGGCACTTTTGGTTCAGGTAGGGGCCATCCACTTTTACTAGCTTGAACAATGTGCAAACAAACAACCCCTATGATTTCTACATTTTCAATTCCATTGTTATCAGTGGAATTCTGACATTAATGGAACCCCAGAAGTCAGTGTGCTTCTGGATATAATGGACTCAGGGAAAGGGGGCATAATCTCAATAAGGCCTTGTGGTATATACAGTTAAAACCTGGGACTCATGGTTGGGTCAGCCAGTTACGCATCGGACTCTTGGTTTCTCCTCAGGTCACGATCTCATTGTTTATGAGTTTGAACCCCACATCAGGCTCTGTGCTGACAGTTGCGGAGCCTGCTTGGGTTTCTCTCTCTTCCCTCTCTCTCTGCCCCTTCCCTGCTCTCTCTCTTAAAAAAATAAATAAATAAACTTAAAAAAACCCAAAAACCTAGGAGCCTAAGGCCATTTAGTGTAAGTAAAAACAACCCCTTGCTTCATAAGCTTCATACTGAGAACAAACTGAGGGTTGTTGGGGGGTGGGGAAGAGGGGAAAGTAGAAGATGGGTATTGAGGAAGGCAGTTGTTGGGATGAGTGCTGGGTGTTGCACGGAAAACAATCTGACAAGAAATTATATTAAAAAAAAACAACCCCTTGCATTTATTTTAATAGCCTCTAGGTAAATCTCTTAAAATACAGGGCAATGTTTCTCATTCCTGGCAGTACTAACATTTTTGGTCTCCATAATAGTTTTGGAGGGGCAGGAAGCTGTCCTGGGCAATTGTAGCATATTTAGCCAAATTCCTGGCTTTAGGGTCATTTCATGCCTTAAACAAAAACTTAAATGGTGTTACTTTGTCCATTCACTCAACTTAAAGCTTGTGAACTGCGCCACTACCTGCAATGCATTAATAATAAGGAAAAAATGTGCTTAAAAAACAGCACAACATTTGTTCTATACAAAAATAATGCTCTGTACTCCTAATAACAGTATTTCAGAAAGCCAAAACACAAGTTACAGTGTTTAGAGCTGATAGTGAATTTTTTCATTTCATTCCTTTCATGAATTCATGATCTATTTATTTAGCTGGACCAACAAAGACAATTTTTGTCCATGATGGTCCAGTCCTGAGCAAAGTCTTGCATTTGCATGGCTGTTGTCAACCCAATTATGGAAACATTTATTGGAAACGTATGTACATGCATGAACTGCTCAAGGCACTTGGAAAACAAAGGTGAACACGATATTAAACTAAGTACCAAGTGAATTTTGAGCAGACCTAAAAGAAAAAAATGAACTCTGCCTGAGGGAACTGGAAGAAGGTTTCAAGGCCAGCTTCCTTCAGAAGGATGAAAAGAATTTCAACAAGAGGGAAAAGCATTCAAGCAAAGCAGGGGCAGAGTCAGAAGAGCACATATCCAGAAACAGAGAGAAATGGGTGCACTTAGAACCTGGCCTACAGACTGGTAGCAGTAGCCAGAGACAAAACCAGGAATGGGGGATATTACCACGTACATAATGGGGAGAACTTCAATGTTTTTAACTAGAAAGTGACTGGTCAGGTTTGCAAGACAGAAAGATAGCTGTGCAGGTCTATAAAGAATGACTCAAACAGGGACTCCTGGATGGCTGGGTCGAATAAGCGTCCAACTCTTGCTCTCTCTGCTCAAGGTCATGATCTCACGGCCCGTGAGTTGGAGCCCTATGTCAGGCTCTGTGCTGACAGTTCAGGGTCTGGAACCTGGGTCAGATTTTGTCTCCCTCTCTCTCTGCCCCTCCTCTGCTCGTGCTCTATCTCTCTGTCTCTCAAAAATAAATAAACAAAAAAAATTTTAAGATGAATATTAAAAAAAAAAAGCAGACTCCGAATGAGGGATAGCAGTGAAGAGTCTATTATTAAGGCAGTATTTCAACTGAAAAAGAATGATATCCTGAGTTGAGAAAAACAGCATTAGGAATTGAGACAAGGGAATGTGCCCAAGCAGTATTTAGGATGTAGAATAGAAAGCACATGAAAAATAATTGTAGTGGAAATCAAAGAGGGGAGGGAGATTTTTCTTTATGGTTTCTGGTGTGGGGACTTGGGTGGACAGAAGTGACAATTTCCTGAGGTAAAAGAAGGAGCAGGTTTGGAGGAAATATACTAACTGTAGAGGATAAACTATTACCCCAAACACCACAACACATGTGTCACAAAGGCCATTTAATATACTCAAATGTAAATTACAGAAATATTGGTTAAGATGGGAAATCTGGCTTCTTAAATCACAGCCTCTTCAAAAGGAACTTTTCTTGTCAATATGACTTCTATTAATTAAAGAGGATCAGATGGGGAATCTTTTTTTTTTTAATGTTTATTTATCTTTTGAAGAGAGGGAGAGAGAGAGAGAGAGAGAGAGAGAGACTGACCATGAGCTGGGGAGGGGCAGAGAGAGAAGGGGGACAGGATATGGAGCAGGCTCTGCTCTGACAGGCTGAAAACAGCAAGCCCTATGCAGGGCTCAAACTCAGGAACTGTGAGATCATGACCGGAGCCGAAGTTGGACACTCAAACGACTGAGCCACCCAGGCACCCCCAGATGGGGAATCTTTAAACTTACTTCTGTAAGTATCATGCCTTAAATACAGTAAGGTTAAAGAATTTGCAAGGAAACTGCCTCAAAGAGTAGCTTGCCTCATTCAGGGGGAGATAATGGCTGATTAATTCACTTGAATTCTTTGGCATTCTAAATAAATTCAGTGGCAGGCTTCATAGGGTCATAAATCCCTTGGAGAATCAGATAAAAGCTATGGACTTGGCCCCTTAAAAATGAGCGGATTTATATACAGAGAACACTTTGCTTATGATTTCAAGATGACTCTTCACGAGTACTCATATACTACAAGGAACTTAACTTCAGGGTCTTTGGTTTAGAGGTGGATAAATTTTAATCAGAGATCAGTATTGTTAAATAAATAAGTCAAATATATATTTAGAGGTATCTCTTTAGTGTTCATAAAAAATATTCTCTTTTCCAAATAAACTCATGCAAATCTGGGTTTTACGACTCAATACTGTTGACACTTGGGTCAGGTAATTGTTGGGGCCTGGGAAGGAGATACTAGCCAGCGCAGTATAGAATGGTTAGCAGCATCATTAACCTCTATCCACCAGATGCCATTAGCAATTCCCAGTAGTGACAACCACAAATGTCTCTAGACAATGTCAAATATCTCCGGGGAGGCCAAATTGCTCCATTTGAGAGCTGTTGACATAGGCAATGACTTTTATCTTCACACAACTCCCACATAAAAAATAAAGTTGGGTATTCTGTTTCTGAAGAAAAATATTTTCATGGGAAACCCTACAACAGATCCCAAGGATGGTAAGCAGCTAAGGCCAGTGTTTAGATCCCCTGGGACAACTCTTTTTTTTTTTTTAATTTTTTTAAATGTTTATTTATTTTTGAGAGACAGAGAGACAGAGCGTGAGCTGGGGAGGGGCAGAGAGAGAGGGAGACACAGAATCTGAAGCAGGCTCCAGGCTCTGAGCTGTCAGCACAGAGCCCGACGTGAGGCTCGAAGTCAGGAACCACCAGATCATGACCTGAGCCGAAGTCAGATGCTTAACTGACAGAGCCACCCAGGTGTCCCTCTTTTTTTTTTTTTTTTAATGTTTATTTGTTTTGAGAGTGCATGCACACATGTGAGCATACATGAGTGAGGGAGGGGTAGAAAGAGATAGAGAGAATCCCAAGTAGTCTCCGTGCTGTCAGCATAGAGCTTGGGGATCAATATCACAAACAGTGAGATCATGACCTGAGCTGAAATCAAGAGTTGGACACTTAACTGACTGAGCCACCAGGAGCCTGTGGGTGGACAACTCTTAATCTTTCCCCTACATTCCTATTCTCATTGTAAGAGAGAAAATTATCTCCTCTTCATAGATGGCTAAGAATTACATAATAAAATCACAGCATAGCCACTGTCTTTTATCTATCTGCTTCTCTCTCCCTCCTTATAAAAAACTTCCTCTTTAAGAAATTAAATGCTTTAACTTAAGCAATAAAGAAACTGATATTTTCATAGCAACAAGAATCCATCAACTCAAAAATAAATCAATCATCATAAAAACTAGTTAGTAATTGAATATATAACCATCTGTAGCATGAGCAAGTCTGTGTTCTTATGGTAGATCTTACCTTTATTTAGCTCTATAATGGGAAATCTGCAAGTTATGGAATAGATTGGCAACAGATACAAAAATCTGCTAATACCCATATATAGAGATACTGAAATTTCACTACAAGTGCCGTGTTACTCCTCTCTGCCATTTCTTTGTACCCAGTCTGGCTCTGGAAAACGTTTTGTCTCTACATTTATCACCATTTATATTTCTTTTTATTCTCATTTTTGAACATGTTAGCTCTCTGTGTTTGCTCCCTATATCCATTACCTTATCTCCTTATAATATTCTTCATTTTTATTGTGGAGGAAAGACATTCCCCATCCCACTCCTTCTCAACAGGTTTTTGGTAGTCTGATAGAAATAACCTTTCTTGGGGCAACTGGGTGGCTCAGTCGGTTAAGCGCCAGACTTCATCTCAGGTCACGATCTCACGGTTTATGGGTTCGAGCTCCACGTCAGGCTCTGTGCTGCCAGCTTAGAGCCTGGAGTCTGCTTTGGGTTCTGTATCTCCCTCTCTCTCTGCCCCTTCCCTGTTTGCACTCTGTCTCTCTTTCTCTCTTTCAAAAATAAATAAACATTAAAAAAAAATTTTTTTTAACTGAATAAAAAAAATAAGTAGCCTTTCTTTCCCTCAAAATGGAACATCTAATTTTTAGCTAAGCTGCTGTTCATGCAGAATAAATACTACCTTGAAGATATATATAAACATGTGACAAAATCAGAAAAAGATGGAAGTAAAAATATCGAGCGGTAGCTCCTGGCAAACTTCTTAAAACAAAGCCGGTCCATACCCTTGGCTGAAATTTTTTCTTCCTTTCCTCCAACCTCCTGCCAGGAACATAGATTTGATGGCTGGAGTTCTGGCTGCCAGTTTACACAATTAGTATGAACACAGCTTTGTCAGAGATGGCCAAGAGGAATGTTTAAAGGAAACTCAGTTCTTGAGAGCTTTGTAAACCAGAGCTGCCCTATCAGCCCTGATCTGCCTCAAGACTTCCATGTAAGAAAAACACTGGTAATTTATCTTTTTAACATCACTGTGATTTGGGGACTCTACTTCACATAGGGATTGAATCTTAATGGATCCAGGTAAGAATCCATTCTAACCTCAAGATGGAGCATGTAACCCAAGTCTGAGCCAAATACCTGATTGTATTCCTCTGTATCAGAGGGACCCACACACTCTACCAATATTTTATATAAAATGGTATATTTCCAGGTATCTCGAGAACCTGGATTTGCCATAAAAGTTTGATGAATGAACTCCAAAGATGCTGTCATTCTGACAAAAGCTCCAAGTGTATTTTGATTTAAATATCAAAATCGACATGAGCCTGGGCCCAAGTAAAACCTTCATGGGATGACTGCATACAGTTTCAAGGGATGGCACTGAATGACTTCAGGGTTATGCAATTAAAACAAATATTCAGGCAGCCACAAACATACTTTGTAGGTGCTAAAAGCTATAACTAAGAGAGTCTAATGTGAGTTTAACAAGCTCTGGGATTCATCACTTGTAGACAACTATGGTATTTGATGCCTCGCTGCACGATACGTTTTGTGACAAAACATTACCCATCAGGTTAGACAATCTTCACTCATCCATCCAACCAGTCCTTCTGGGTCCCTCGCACAAATGTCACAATCACCATGTCTTCTGACCAGTGTGTGAGAAAGACAATAAAGAGGTTGGTTAGTAGCTCTAGGTGTAACAAAAGAAAAACGTAACACAGTAATAATAATGCCAGGAAATATTAGTCTCATTAATAACAGTCTTCAATTCTGTTATTCAATTCAATTCAAATAGAATTTATTGAGCACTTGGAGTACTACTTCAAATACATAGGTCTTGCCTTAGTAGTATGTTAAATTAATTACTATCATCAGGCACAAAGATATTTGACCAATATTGCATTGTGCATGCCCTATATCAGGGAATAGTGTATATATTCCAGAAAGAGCAGCAAGCAAAAGAGACAGAGGTCTTTACGTTTATGGGGCTTACATTTTAGTGATGAAACCATATGCACAAAGGAGCTAAGTCAGATTGTAGGGCACTTTGGCATAAAGATGAGCAGGGGAGGAAGCAGAGACATACTTCTCCCAAGAGAAGAAAAGTAATCTCTGTAATTTTGACCTGTTAAAGGGAAGGAAGAAAAAACAGTGTTCCAATGCCTCAAAAGGTGAGAGCGTATTACATTTTGAACAAAATTATGTCCCACAGGAGGGCTGGAACTTAAGGTCCGCAATTAGGAAGGGCCAAAAGGGCCTAAGGGGTAGAGGGCGGACAACAATGAGAGTTCCATCTTGTTTCAATCTGAAAAGATTTATCCAAATCTCAGAGATAAGATGTGGAAAATACAAGATGTTTCTATGCTAGTTTTCAACATTAACATATCCTTTAATTTTGAACAAACACATGACTGATGAAAATCCTTGGAAAATACGAACAGCAAAAAGAATAGTAAAATATACTTTCTGACACACAGAGGTATCCAATATTAGAGCTTTGGCATATCTTACTCCAATTCTTAAAATTTGGTCCTAAGTTGAACTAATTTTCAACATAAAATATTTTTGTAACATGATATCAAAAGATTACTGTAACATTATTTAACATTATTTAATGGCTATATATATATATATATATATATATATTTTATTTGAGAGGGAGAGAGAGAGTGCAAACAGGGAAGGGGAAGAAAGAGAAAGAGAGAGAGAGAGAGAGAGAGAGAGAGAATCCCAAGCAGGCTCCACGCTCAACACAGAGCCTGACATAGGGCTCCATCCCACAACCCTGGGATCATGACCTGAATAGAAATCAAGAGTCAGATGCTCAACAGAATGAGTCACCCAGGTGCCCCCATGGCTATATAATATTTTAAGGTAAAGCTATGTTCCTGCTCATTTTTTAAAATTAATGTGCATAATTCCTTAACACAAAAAATACGAATAAATATATTGGACACATTAGATTTTACACCGAAATAAATACACTTAGAAGTTGCACAAAGTATGCTGTTTTGACATTAGTCCCAGGACATGCTTTGAAAAAAAAAAAAAAAAAAAACATAAGAAATGGTCCCGAAACAAGTAAGTTTGTGAAATAATGCATATAAAATTTTGTCCCCATTGGAGAATCTTATAACACAGTACCATTGACATTTTGATAATCATGCTTTAAAGAAAACTAATTGTATTTTCTTCACATTTCCCCACATTATTTTATGACAAAACACACTCTGCATACTTTCTATTTATATGTTACACACTCTAAGGAAAACAATATTAAAGAATCAAAAAACAAAAAGCAAATTAGAGATCAAAATTAATTAGTATATTTCAAATATCCTAATAAAAGTATATTCTAAATACTTCTTAAAGTATTTTTTAAATCTTCTTTTCTAAGATTTTTGAAAATGTTTATTTACTTTTGAGAGAGAGAGAGTGGGAGAGAGTCAGAGATAGAGGGAGAAAGGATACAAAGCAGGCTTTGTGCTGTCAGATCACGACCTGAGCCAAAGTCCAACACTTAACCAACTGAGCCACCCCATTTTTTTTTTTAACATTTATTCACTTTTATTCACTTATCACAGAGCACGAGCAGGGGAGGGACAGAGAGGGAGACACACAGAATCTGAAACAGGCTCCAGGCTCTGAGCTGTCAGCACAGAACCCAACGTGGGGCTCAAACCCACAAACTGTGAGATCATGACCTGAGCTGAACTCAGATACCCAGCCCACTGAGCCACCCAGGGGTCCCTAGGCATCCCATGTTAGGGGTGCCCCATGTTAGGGGTGCCCCATGTTAGGGGTGCCCCATGTTAGGGGCACCTGGGTGGCTCAGTCAGTTAAGCATCTGACTCTTGATTTCAGCTCAGGTCATGATCTCATGGTTCATGAATTCGAGCCTGGAATTGGGCTCTGTGCTCACAGCGCAGAGCCTGCTTGGGATTCTTTCTCTCTCTCCCTCCGTCTCTGCCCCTCCCATGCTCGCACTTGCTCTCTCTCTTGGAATAAATGAACAATAAAAAAATAAAAAGAAATAATAGATGCTAATATTAAAAAATGAAAACAAGGCAAGCAACTAAAATCTCATTTCTTCACCACATCCTAATGCTATCCTAAGAAATCACCATGATGAACATGTGAGAAATACTATCAGGCATTTCTCAAATCACATATGCAGATATAAGGGCAGACAGGAAAGTAGATAAATAGATAATAATATATTTATAGATAAATAGATGACATTTAAATTTTGAATTATGCTGTGTTCTGTATTTAAGAAGTATTCAAAGGGCTCTTGGGTGGATTAGTTGGTTAAGCATCTGACATTGGCTCAGGTCATGACCTCATGATCTGTGAGTTTGAGCCCCTGACAGCTGACAGCTGGAGCCTGGAGCCTGCTTCAGATTCTGTTTCCACCACCCACACACCCCACCCTGCGGCCCCCCGCTCTCTGCACCTTCTCCACTCACCCACACTCTGTCTCCCAAAAATAAATAAAAAACATTAAAAAAAAGAAGTATTTCTAATATTACCTTACATTTAACAGAAGCAGTGTAAATTTAGCGTGACCTAAACAAATTAGTAAAGCTCAAGTCCATTTTTTTTCAAGAGATAGAATATTATTTTATAAATAATCCCTGTAAATTTGAGGTAAAATATTGATATATTGTAAGAGGTTCAAGTCATTTTTAAACTAAGGGATTAGATTTGAAAAATAGACATTTACAAATTGCAATCAAAGATAAAGAAAGTAGTTCATTTAGATTTCTTTCCACTTCCACTAGATTGAAAAGCATTGGAATGAGTTTTTCTCGAGACCCAGACTCGAGCGTGTGGGATACACTATTTCAGGGAAAATTTCCTCTCACATCTCTGAATATATTTGTGTCCTCCATATTCTTCAAAACTCCAATTACACTTCACTTCATTTTCTTTGACTATTTCCAAAGTCACTTTTATGTCTTTATGGCTTGCTCTTTAAGAAATCTCCTCCAGTCTCTACAGTTGGGTTTTCAATTGTTTTTATTATGTTTCTTATACTATCATTATCTTGTCACTCTCTTTGTAAAAGAGAAGTCACATTTTTGGGAGTAATTTCGTTGCAGTTTGAAGAACTATCTGAAATCTTGTTTTCCCTCCCCAGGTAATTCTTCCAAAATGTAAGTTCTTTAAGAATCTTTTTTCTTCGTTTATAGTTGGCTGTTCATAAAGCCGTATGTTTTATTGCCTGCTTTTGAGTTGTCATTAAGAGATAGACAGCCTGTATGCTAAACACTGTCAAATGGTCAGATAATGGAGTAAAAAAGGGGATAAGCTCTAACTTGGAATGATATCATTTCCAGTACTCTCTTACCAAGTTTGATATTTCCTTCTGGTACAAAAACACCCCCCATCCTCATACCACGAAGTGTCAGCATTTAAGCAGTGGTGGGTTGGTATAGCTCATTGTGAATTTCCTTCACATATAAGCACTTCATGTTGAGACCTGGTGATTGATGTTTCCTCTCCTTTGGTCATCCCTCTTGACATCCAGGTCTCTCCTTTGCAGAGAAGTTTCAGTTACGGAAAATGACTTTCCTTTGGTTTCTCCTGCAGCATGAATTCCATGCCAAGTTGTGAGAATGAATTAGATTTCCCCACAGATGTCCCCCGATGCGGTAGTGGCCTGTCCTAGGGCTCAGACCTCCTCATTTTACCATAGGGATGGTGAGACAAGCCGCCATGACCATGATTCCTCCTTTCATGGATATGTTGTGGCACCTCATCTTACAGGCTTTTCTCTGGATCACACCTGACAGTGGTAGTCTTGCTGATACTTGCATCATTGTGAGCACTGGCCATCAACAGATTTTGAAGGAGGAATATATGTTTAAAAGGCTTTCGGGGCCCCTGGATGGCTCAGTCAGTTAAGCATCCAACTTCAGCTCAGGTCATGATCTCACAGTTCGTGGTTTGAGCCCTGCATCAGGCTCTGTGATGACGGCTCAGAGCCTAGAGCCTGCTTCTGATTCTGCATCGCCCTCTCTCTCTGCCCCTCCCCTGCTCACACTCTCTCTCTCTCTCAAAAATAAATAAACATTAAAAAAAATAAAAATCTCTTTATTCTGCCACCCATAGCATGTATTATTTCTAAAATAAGGGTACATGTAGGAGGAACACAAGTGGGTTTGGATAGATCCACATGGGGCAAGATCATTAAGCACTTTGAGTTTTACTCAGAGAAATAAATAGGGGATAACGCAGTACACAGTTTTGAGATTCTAATGAACTCCAAGATGCAAGACTGACCCCATTCCATCATACAATGAGTCTTTTTCAAGTTTATTAATTCTGCAGAGTTTCCAACTAACACATCTTGTCATCACAGCTTGAACTCTGTCCAGTCGAGCGTAACTACTCATAACGAACAATCCTATTATGTCTTAATGCGAGTTTTGTCCTCAGATACTATAATATGAAAGGAGTTCAAATCCGTTATTTAATTAGTTTCACAGTAATATATAAGCGAAGTATATCCACTCAAGACCACAGTGGTAGGCAACATCTGAACAATGCTTGTTCTTGAACTGTTCTGTTACTCTTAAGTTGAATTTGCCAAATAATGTGTTTCTTTCAAACATTCTTTGAATTTAATAGAAGTCCTAAGAAATGTAACTTGCGAACAACTCTTACTGCAATCCTTTCATTTCTTCCAAATCATTTTGCAAACATTCATTTCTTGTAATTTCCTGCTCATAAAATCCCAGGTGGATTTGGTGAATAAAATGTATTCTTTTCTCCATACCTATTAAGCCAGGATTATGAGTTCTTGAGGGTCAGGTTTTTGCTTCAGCTTCTCCAAATGTTCAATTAGAGACAGAATCAGAAAGTCACTAAATTCAATTTATTCTTTTGCAAAATGACTGATAATTTCTGAGGAGTGAGAGTAGAAGAGAGTGCCTAAAATATTTTAGAGAAATTCCAGTATGAGCAGAATGTGAATGAGTAAAGTGAGTAATAAGCAATATTAAGGAAAGATCTAATAAATTATAATATCTAGCCCTGGTTCCTCAAAACTTTCCTGGAATGGTATTGTGTGATTCTACCATTCTGCAGAGACTCATCTGCGTTAATTGGAAACAAACCAAAAAAAAAAGCGAAAATTTACCGTAGAGAGTGGAGATCATTCACTATATGATTTCATTTCTAAGAAATGTCCAAATAAAGCAGATCCATAAAAAAGTAAACTGGTGGCCATTTAGGGCTACAAATGGTGGCAAGGTGTGGTAGGAAGTGACTTTTAATGGATATGGGGTTTCTTTGGGGGCCATAAAATGTTCTAAACTTAGAGTTTAGACAGTGATAGATGCATAGTTTGGTGAATATACTAAAAACTACTGGCTGTGTACTTTAAAGTGGTGGTTTTTATGGTATGTGAATCATATCTCAATAAAGTTATTTTCTAAAAAGTTGAGGAGCAAGAACTAGGTTGTGAATTTTTCCAATGCCAAGGCTATATATATATATATATAGGAGGGAGAAGTGGGCTCAAGATGCCATACTGACTATTTCTTCTCCTTCTGTTTCTTTGAATAGTGCTTTTCAATGATGACTAATTACATCCGGTGACATCCAAAGATTTTTATGCCATTTTCAACCCCCCCCAACATTGTGATTTGGCTGTTGTGAAAGAATACTCTTAAACCCTGTGAAATTCAACCAGTTTCTGGATATTCAGGGAGTTAAGGCTGTTGAATTTAGAACTCAGATGACAAACATCTTCAAATCTTCAAATTTGAGGGCAAGAGGGTTGATTGTGCCGCACTTACAACCCCTTTCTTCATGTCCCTCCCAATACCACTCTTCCTGAAGAATGGGATGTACATTGTTTTGGTGACATCGAGAGCTGTGTTTGAAGAAGTCGTGAAATCCATTGTCTTATCGAAAAGAATCATCAGCACAGAATTTTTTGAGAGTCTGCTCTTTGAGCCGGGCATGAGAAAACATGTTGCTCAGTCCCCTGATGCCATGAGACATCACAAGTCAACCACGTCTCCTAAGAACCTGCAATTTGGACTGAGATGTGTTGTCTTGGTAACAACAGGGGTGTCATGGACCTAAGGGTATGAGGTTTCTTTCAGCAGTCTAACATAAATAAGTGAAGGCTAGGTTTTAACCCTTTTAAATGAGTTGCTGTTATTTCTTGCTATGTTCACATCAAAATGTTATTATCCAATTTTGATCAGCTATTTCCAAAATCTGAGCAAATGTGAGGTGATTAAGTTCAAGAAGAGTTACATAGACAGATCTGTTTTAGCACTGGCTTTCACATCACCTTTTAAAATACACCTTTTAGGGGCGCCTGGGTGGCTCAGTCGGTTGAGTATCTGACTTCGCTCGGGTCACGATCTCATGGTCCGTGAGTTTGAGCCCCGCATCAGGCTCTGTGCTGACAGCTCAGAGCCTGGAGCCTGCTTCAGATTCTGTGTCTCCCTCTCTCTCTGGCCCTCCCCCTGTTCATGCTCTGTCTCTCTCTGTCTCAAAAATAAATAAATGTTAAAAAAAATTTAAAAAAAATAAGAAAAAAAAATACACCTTTTAAAATACTCCCTCTTAGTATGAGAATCTCTGGAATCAAGTAACCACTGATATTTTGTCTCCATACAGTCACCATTTTGGGGGCAAAAGAAAAGTTATAGGATTTAAAATGACACATTTAAATAAAAAAAAAAATTCTACACATCAGAATTTGCCATTAACTGGAAAAATATCAAAATCTTGTTATTTATCTTATTAATATAAAACAGATATTACACAGATATTATCTGTTTTAATATAAAACAGATATTCACAATTTTGTGAATTGTCACAGCAACATCTTTCAAGGTCATTCATTACATCAAACATTTCATTAGCATCTATTGTATACCCATCTCTAGAATTGAGCTGCTTATCTTCTTGGGGGGGAAAGAAGACTTCTGTGCTTTTTGAGGATTCAGGATGTTAGGACATCAGTGAAAGGGAAGATAAGTTTAATCATATTAGTTCAAGGAAGATTTTATTTTAAAAAGGGGGTGGGAATTGAGTTGAATATTTAAAAAATGGGTAAAAATAAAAGACACCACTTAGATAATGAAAATGTAGCTCATATAGGATGTAGATGATATTTGCAATGTGCATATCATAGGAAAGATTCATCCAGAATGTATTAAAACTTCTATGTATCAGAAAAAAAAAGTGAGATAACACAATACAAA
Source organism: Panthera uncia (assembly GCF_023721935.1). NCBI lineage: Eukaryota > Metazoa > Chordata > Mammalia > Carnivora > Felidae > Panthera > Panthera uncia. The sequence continues at coordinate 15,562,527 of NW_026057577.1, read as the reverse complement.
AGTAGGAAAGGAGTTGAGGAGATACTTGACAAAGGAGGAAACCCAAATGGTAGAAAGAGATTTGTTTTTAAAAATGTCCAACTTCATTAAGCAGCAGACAATGCAACTAAAAAACACAACAAGATACCATACACCTCTGTCAGAAAAGATACGACAAAGGACAGGCAATGACAAGGTTTTGGAAGGATGTGGTACAATCAGAACTCTCATATATCCCTGGTGTAAGTATACATTTGGACAGACTGAAGTTCAACATATGGATACATATCCTCTTCAGTTCCATTCTTAGGTCTGTACTTAACATGCAGACAGGTTTACCAAAGTGCAGGGAATAGAATGTTTATAGCGTCAAGGTTTATGATACCCCAAATGGCAAAATGTACTATTAAGGATGTCTAATTGACACTGAAATGGATAAATAAATTGTGGTATATTTCATAATAGCAGTATATAACAGTCAGAATACAATCAAAAGCTACATACAACATGAACGAAACTCCAGACATAGAGTCAATTTAAAGAAGTTATGAAAGTGTGTACTTACCTTCCCATATATATAAAGTACAAAAGAGAAAACTAAACTGCGCCATTAGAAATCAAGGAAGCAGTTACCTGGAGTGTGAGAGAGTGACTAGTGACGGAAAAGGAGCATATGGGGCTTTGGAAGTGCTGGTAATTATCTATTTCTGGAACTCAGTGCTGGTTACACAGTATGTTTGGTTTGAGAAAATCCATTGAGCTGTAAACTGGTGATACATGAACATTACTAGATGCATTTTATAACTCAGTAAGAGTTTTTTAAAATGGGTGAAAGAGGTTTAGGAAAAAGTAAGAAGATTAATTTCTTTATTAAAAGATAACTCTTCACAGGCAAATATTTTCAGAAAGAAATGCTTTCTCAAATGAAAATAAAGATGAAAAGAAAGAGCTTTAAACACTCTAAAAAATTTCACCAGGGCTGCATTTTTTCACAGTTTATATAATGCAATCTGCTTAAGCTGATGTATCCTACACAGCCATTCACCACCATCACAGTCCAAAATCAACAATTCTTATTTATATGTGTAAGGTCATTCCAGGGGACATTTGAATCATCAAAGACAGACAAAAATGTGTTCAATTTCATTTATGTCTGTTTGCTTAAATCTTCCCTCTTTGAACATCCATAGGGCCATGTGTGATATCTAAGAGAAAATATTTCTGATTATTTGCTTAAGGAGATGGTCATGCAAGGGTCTGTGGCCCATTATTTATATTTTAAACACTTGCTACTTTATTTTAGAACCGTGTGGTTTTGTCCTCTATATTCTGTCTTCCTTCTTTTCTTCACGCTGAATATATCATTATACATGCCCCTTCCTCACAGAGTATCTTAAAACTTCCATGCATCAATTTAAAAACACAGATAAGACAATAGTAAAGTAGGAAAAGTTGAACAAACAATGCACTAAGGAGGAAATCCACATGGCCAAAAGACATGTTTTTTTTTAAATGCTCAAGTTCACTATGCAACAGAAAATGCAAATAAAAACAATATGACACCAAATCCTTTAAAAGAGATAAAACAAAAGACAAGTTCTACCACAATTTCTGTATCCATTGATCTGTCAAGACTTTGTTGGATTCCATATCTTGATTATTATAAATAATACTGCTGTGAACATGGGAATACAGTTATCTTTTTGAGACAATGAATTTCTTTCCTTGGATTTGTACCCAGAAGTGAGATTGCTGAATCATAAGTTCATTCTATTTTTAATTATTCGAAGAACCTCCATGCTTTTTTCCACAGTGGCTGTATTAAAACTCTTCATGATAGAAAATTTAAAACAAATACTAGATCTCTTATTTCTTCTGCTGTTTTTTTTTAAAGTTTATTCATTTTAAGAGAGAGAGAGAGAGAGCTCAAGCAGGGGAGGGGCAGAGAGTGAAAGAAAGAGAGCCTTAAGCAGTCTCCACACTATCAGCACAGAGCCCAAGATAGGGCTTGAACTCACAATCCTCGAGATCATGACCTGAGTCGAAACCAAGTCAGTCGCCTACCCTCCTGAGCCACCCAGGCACCCCATTTTTCAAACTGTGTTAAAACTTGCCTAACAAACTATCTTCTATTTGTTGAACACAATTAATACTTGACTAAGGAAAGCAGTTGTCCAAGAGACAACATTGCATCCAGAGTATTCATACATTCACCCTTCCCTCATATCCTAAATAGGAAACTTAAATTCAAGGAAGTGAAGCAACTTGAAAGAATAACAGTTAATGAAAAGTAAAACGAATTTAAAACAGGTCTCATTTAAAGTGTTAATATTTACTCTATACTATCTCTCCAAAACACAGGACATTGCACATATATATATATATGTCCTATGTTCTCTCATTTCTATCCCACTACCCAAGCAAATAAGTTATTATCTTTCCCTATTCAACTGATATGCAAACGCATTCCAACAATTATGCTGATATGGGCATCAGAGCCACTACATGAGTGTGAGTTAAAAATTCATTGGACTTCAAGGCCAGCATCCCTATTCTAACATAGCAAGAAGCTTGCTGGGGAGTCAAGGTTTGAGTATGCTCCCCTGAGTGGAAGTTTTTGACATACACTTGGGTCTGGGTTCACATTCGTTACATATGACAGTCTGGAGTTACACCATCATAGCTATTCTCCATAAATTAGAAAATTCATCAACTACACAGGACATTCATTACAGGGTATCATTGCTTGAGTCACTTTTTAGTGCATATAAAAATCACTAAGTGTCTGTCCAACACAGGGAGAAGAAAACAAAGCAAACAAACAGAAAGCAATAACAACAGAAGTAAAATGTTCCCATTGATAAAAATCAAGTTCCTGGAAAGAAATTTTGGCAGAAGCTCATACTTTCTCCCGTGATACGCTTCACAACAGAAGAAGAACATACATCATGATAAATCGTGAAACATTTAAAACAGCAATCAAGGAATATCAAGAAAATATAAATTATGACACGAGAAAAGCACAACCCTTTCAATATTATCTACAATACAGTTTCTTTTTTCCTCCCCACAAAAATTAAGCAACAAACATTATATTGAAGAACATCAAGTCTAAAATCTCTATTTCTGAAGTTACAGACAACTCACAGATCACTTTATAAGTGTTACATTATAGCTAAAGAATTAACATAAGCCAGTATCCCAATCAGTAATTTTCCTTTCTTAAGCCTGGATGATCAAAATCAGAATAAATAAACACAATGAACCACATGCAGTAGTCATTTCAAATATTAAGTGCATTGTTAAAGTTCTCTTTGATGATCTTTTCCCAAACCAAATGTGAAATGTTTACTTGAGCCAAAGTGAGTCTATGTGCTAACAGTTAAAGCAACCCAGGTATGATTTTCTTATGGTTTTGAATTTCTATTCTATATTTTCTCATAGAGCTGAGAGGAAAAATCCTAAGTATAAAGAGGTTAAGCAGACCATACTGTAAGCACATGCACACACACAGAAAATCACCCCCCAGCCTGTATTGACCCACAAGTTGCCCACAGGCAGTTAGCTTTTACTGGTACTTCATTTTGTTGTGTCCTCTGTGTTCCTTTCTTTGTACCCAATGGATAAAAAAAATAGACTTTAGACCATGTAAACCGGGGGCCTTGGAGTAAACTGCCTAGGAGCTAAAATTTGAAGAAGTTATTAATACAAACCAGAAAGGTATTTTCAATTAGCAAGAATTTGTATACACTAAATCCCACTGAGATTTCTCTGGAAAATAAAGCTGATACAGTAAAGCCTTTATTACCTGAAACTCCAGCTGGGATAATTACATTTTGTTCTAGAAAGTTGTTTCAAAACTACTCAGTAATTGGTTTTGGCTCTGGGAAAGGAACACAAGAGGATTCATTTTTCTACTAAAGACAAAGCATAAAACATTTTTGCTTAAATTTTCCATTTCGGTTACATTACTAAATTGCTGGTCATGAGACTGACACCTCCAAATTTTTTCTTAAGGGGCCCTACTCATCAGAGAGGGTGATGTCCAATCTACCATATAATTGATATGTTCAATGTCATATGCATATTGTTTTTAAAGCCATGCATAAAGAAAAGGCAGTCATTAAATTGAACACATGGAAGAAAATCACTTGAAATTTCAATAAATAACCATATCTCTCAATTATATTGGATATTAGATAAGTCCTTAGAAATTTAGGCATTACTGCATTATTTTAGTGTCTATCTTTCTCAAATCAATCAGTCAATCAATCAACCTATCTATCCATCCATCCATCTATGATCTGTTGCAGAGATAGAATCTTTACAGAGGAAATGAAGTTGTAAAATGAGGTTGTTAGGTTGAACCCTAATCCAACATGACTAGTATCTTAACAAACAAGGGGAAAATAAGAAACAAGCATGTACCTAAGGAAAACATGGTATGAAATGAAAGCAGAGATTACATTGATGTTTCAATAAGCCCAGGGACCCCAAAGTTTATCATCAAGCCAACAGAGTCATGGTAGAGAATCCCCCTCATAGCCCTGAATAGGGACCAACTCTGCCAGCACTTTGATCTTGGGCTTCTGGCCTCCAGAACTATGAAAAAAAACATTTCTGTTTAAGACCCCCAGGTTGTGGTACTTTTGTACAAAAGCTCTACGTGACTCATACAATCATACTTTATTCAGTTTCCATAGTTTTGCATAATGCCTCTTTTCTGTTCCAGGATTCCACATTATATTTCATTATCATGTCTCTTTACGTTGCTCTTGGCTGTGACAGTGTCACAGACTCTACTTATTATTATTTTTTTTTTTGACCTTGACGGTTTGAGAAATAATGGCCGCGTATTTGGTAGGATGCTCCACTATTGGCATTTGTCTGGTATTTTTCATGTGACTGGGCTGTCGTTAGGGATTTTGAGAAGAAGACCACAGGGGTAAAGGGCCTTTTTCATCCCACATGAGCTTTATAAATTATCAACATGATTTATCACTGCTGATGTTGACCTTGATCAGCTGGATGAAGTTGTTTTGTCAGGTGTCTCCAATGTAATATCACTCTTGTTTATTCCCCTTTTCACACTATACTCTTTGGAAGGAAGCCATCTGTATCACTCACACTTCACAAGTTCTAAGTTATACTCCCCTCCTCACAGCATAGTGCAATATTTATGCAAAAATATTTGGAATTATCTGCATGGGAGATTTGCGTCTTCTCCTCCCCTTATTTGCTTATTCAAATATATTTTTCTTTTTTAAAAATGTTTATTTATTTATTTATTTATTTTTAACGTTTATTTATTTTGGAGACAGAGAGTGAATGGGGGAGGGTCAGAGAGAGAGGGAGACACAGAATCGGAAGCAGGCTCCAGGCTCTGAGCTGCCAGCACAGAGCCCGACGCGGGGCTCGAACTCACGGACCGAGAGATCACGACCTGAGCCAAAGTCGGACGCCCAACCGGACAAGGCACAAAAGTGAGGGAAGGGACAGAAAGAAAGGGAGGATCTCAAGCAGGTTCCATACTGTCAGCACAGAGCCCAACATGGGGCTCTTTCCCACGAACTGTGAGATCATGACCTGAGATGAAATCAAGAGTTGGACGTTTAACTGACTGAGCCACCGAGGTGTCCCTATTCAAATATTTCTTTATATCAGTAAGGACTCATGAAAATTTATTTTACATTCTGGGCTATAATACAATAATAATTTATTTTATGATGCAAATTTTTCTACCTTGGCCATTGGTGTTCTTTCAATTGGCTTCTATCCTTGACAGATCTGTATCAACGCAGTGTGTGTGTGTGTGTGTGTGTGTGTGTGTGTATTTTACTTCCTTATTTTCAGGCACTTATAAGATGCTCAAAGATCATCTTGTATAGTCCCTATTCCAGTGTTAGAATCAGGCATTCTCTAAGGATCCCTGGTTCCTTTTTTTTAGAAACCAAGGTCTGGGCCAGAAGTGTTTCTCCATTGCTACTGAGGTGCCATTGCTTTTACAGTATCCCAGCTAATGGCACAAAGCAATATATGTGTGTGTGTATTCTAATCCATGCATACACACCTTTTTATGATCATTTTGTTATGTAACAATCTCTATATATGTTAACCTAAATATGAGCTCTTATTGATCTCTCCAACTCCAATCCATTACCACATGGACATTTCAAGCCTCCTCCTCTTGCTAATCTGTACATCCACTACAACAGTGAGAAATCGGGCTCCTAACATCCACCATCCACTTACTTAATTGTTCAATTCTATTACACATGTATAATAGCATTAGAATTAACTTGTACATTGGTATGAAACAACTTAATTAACTAGAGTTCAGTATATATGTGCCAATTCCTTTTGATTTTAGTCTTAGACACTCTGCCCATATTCTCAGTTACTTGGTCAGCACGTTTTATACCTTTCCCCATAGGAGAGTTTGTTTCACCCATTTTTAATACAGTTAGAGTCTCTTGTCATGATCTGCATTGCTTCATGGGACCACCCCACCTTTTAAATAATCTTATAAATTTGTATATATTAAAGTTCATTCTTTGTGTTTTAAAATTCTATGAGTTTTGACAAATGCATAATGTCACGTGTTGACCATTATAATACCACACTGAATATTTTCTCATCTTAAGAAACAAAAAAAACCCCCAAAACTGTGATTCACCTATTCAACCCCAATCTCTCCCTCTAAGTCTCTGGCAACCACTTCTGTTTTTACAATATCTATGTTTTTATATTTTCCAGAATATTGTATAATTGGAATCATATAGCACATAGGCTTTTTAGATCTTTTGCTTTCTCATTGTTGAGTTAAGTGGATCCTGAGAAACTTAACAGAAGACCATGGGGGGAGGGGAAGGAAAAAATAAAAGTTAGAGAGGGAACCAAAACATAAGAGACTCTTAAACACTGAGAATACACTGAGGGTTGATGGGGGGTGGGAGGGAGGGGAGGGTGGGTGATGGGCGTTGAGGAGGGCACCTGTTGGGATGAGCACTGGATGTTGTATGGAAACCAATTTGACAATAAATTTCATATAAAAAGAAAAGAGTAGTAAGTATGTTTTGGATACAAATCTTTTAGAAGATAAATATTTTAATAAGACTTTTAAGTAGCTCTAAAATTATTAGGGTAGTATGAATTTTAATTTTGTTATAAAGAAAATTTTATGAAATAATGCTATAAAAAATCAATGGACAACATCTCCATCACTGCAATTTCTTTTTATGCTAAGAAAAATGTTTGAAAGGACATATGCTCAAAATTTAGAATAGGTTGAAGTCTAAACCACTATAGAAAAATGTATCTTTTGACTAAGTAAAAACAAGGTTACCATTTTTCTGTGCCATTGCTTATGCTCTACAACACAATAAAAATGTCACAATTCCTTCAAGTGACAGTAGACAAAAACTGATAAACAATAAAATTGATAAATAATAAAAAACAATTACACACGAGGCATGTACCATGGAGCCTAACAATAGCAAGCCTTGAATAATATTTTTCTTATTATTTTCACTTATTATGAAAACCAATATTCATATAAAATATAATTTGAGGATATAGAAAAGTTTGCTTAACACATTTCATAATAAATAGAAAACATTTTCATTATTTTTGCATCAAATATGATTCTAAACAAGAGTTACTTACCTCAATGCATAATTACAAATAACCATCATAGAAAAAATTGCTAGAACAACAAGTTAATGCTGTTAACAATGAACTTACCAACAAAGTAGTTAAAATACAGTTTTACATTCTAAGTTCATTTGAAATCACACCCTCTCTATTTAACTAGTAAATCTTAGATTACCTGATAAATTTTTCTCAAAAGCAGTGTCAAAATGATTATGAAGATGAAAATTATAGTTCCTTTTTTCCTACTGAAATCCAGAAACTAGAAATACTACTTTCACTCTGTGTCTGTGATTCATGAACATTCTTAAAATCAAAACCATAAGAGGCTTCTATTTATATTATATTTATAGTAAGTTAGACACCATCAACTCCCAAGACCTAGGATCTAAATTTATCCGGTATCATTTTATAATCATTACTTTATTATTTAACCTTAAATGAGAAATATCTTGACCTTATATTTTGACAATAACCAGGTCCAAAGGGTTTTCATGACCATTCCAATGATGATAACCAACAAGTTTAAATAATTAATTAAGCTCTAGACTCCAAACACTACTATTTTTCTTGTATTCCCCAGCAAAAGGCAAGCACTAATGGGACCAGTTTCCACCCAGTGCCAACCCTGCCTATCCAAGATATTTTTTAATTGTGAGTAATGGCAAGTCAACTGATTTTACCTAAACGTGGCTCATTATTTCTTATTAACAATCAGCCTTCAGCTCTTCTAGTTGTGAGAGACACAGGCTTAGAATGCTTTAGGGGCTGTAGGTTATCCTAAATTGTAGAAGGAAATAAGGAAATTACCGTAACAGAGGCAGAGAGAGCCCTCAACAGCTCATTAAGATGAAGACGTAATTCCTCTATTTTTGTTTCTTTCTGCTTTAAAATAAAGACAATGATACCAATAATGCAGATTGAAGAGTCAATACTGAAGAGAAGTGCTGTGCTATCTGCCTGACATTATACCACATGGAAGGCCTTAGAGGCAAGCCCAATGACTTCATTTTGCAGATGAGAAAATGCAAAAAGTTAAACAAGTACAGAAACTTGCCTAACTGAACCAGGGAATGGCAAAGCCAGGATTGCAACCTGCAGCTTCCCTCCAGAGAGTACCCTCTATGCCATTCTATTCTCCATTTCTCATTTCCTCTAGCATTTCCATCTAAAATAGTTGCACCCTCCTTTCCACCTCAGGGTGTCTGATTACTGAAGCAGAAAGTTTCGGCTCGTATATTTTAATGTCACCCTCAGTCTTTTTATTGCCAGTGGTACAGGAGTTAGTAATAAGATTAAACATATGGTCTTCCTCTGCGGAGGGAGAAAAACTCTTGTCTTTTGCTTGAGTTTTACTTATGTCAGGAAACGAAAATCTAAGATCATTTCTACAGGTTTTCTGGTGAATAAAACATACACCTCGCCTAAAACTGGTAACACATTGCGTGTTAACTGGAATTTAAACAAATACTTGAAAAAACAAGCAAACAAAAATAAACATAAGCTTCATGTCAGAGTGCACATAATTAAGTAACTAAGTAACCTTTTTACCCACACGGGTACACTAATAGTTTCTGCCTCATATGGTAGTTGTACGAATTCAGTGAGATCACGCCTATGAATTCACTCCGCACGGTGATGGCCGCAGAGTAGTTCCATGTGAATGTCTCTTAGATCTTCACTGTCACCATCAACATGCTAGTCTGAAGGCTGACCCAAGCTGAATGTTTAGCAAGTATTTCCATTTTTAATATGTCTATATTAATATGTATAATTACTATACACAATATATAATACACACAGTTGACCCTTGAACAATGCAGGGGTTAGGGATGCTGAACCCCCACAGCTAAAAATCCACATGTAACTTTTGACTCCCCCAAACTGAACTACTAACATCCTATTGCTGACTAGAAGCTTTATTGATAACATAAATAGTTAACACATACTCTGTATGTTATATGTACTATATATTGGAATCTTACAATTAAGTAAGCTAGAATAAAGTGTTAAAATCATAAGAAGGAGAAAATACTTTTACAGTATTGTGCTGTATTTATTTCAAAAAAATCAGTGTAAATGTGGACCCATGATATTTTAACCCATGTTGTTCAAGGGTCAGCTATATGTATGTGTCTGTATGTCCATGCATGTGTATGAATGTGTGTGCAGGTGTGCATGGGTATATGTATATATATATGTGTGTGTGTATGTATGCACATGTGTATGCAAGTGTGTATGTGTGCATTTGTGTATGTACAGATGTGTATATATGTGTATATGTATGCATGCATGTGTGTATGTATTTGTGCATGTGCACATTTGTGTATGTGTATATATGTATGTATGTGTGTATGTATGTGTATATTTATATATGTATATATGTGTGTATGTACACATGAATGCATGTGTATATGTGTGTATGTATGTATATATATATCACCTACCAGTCTTCATCTTGTTCAGTCTCTAAGACTCCATTGTTTACTTTAAAATATCTAAGTTGATCCCAGCAAAGCTGATGCCCTTCTGGCCAGCCTCAACAGAACACTTTCATTATATTCTTGTTTTAGTTATATACCTGTTCTTTCTCCCACATTAATGTTAACTTATTACTTGGAGGATACAAGGGAAATTTTAACCCCCATATGTCCTTATCTCCAACCAGATCACTCTACTGAAATTATACTTTCACAGGTGAGTGACTGATCTAAAGGTCATTTGTTAACCCCTATACTACTGAACTTCTTTAGAACTTTTGAAACATGTCAACCAATTTTTCTCGAACCTCTTATGTTTAAACAGCCCCCAAACCACCCTGCACACCAGGCTGACTCTTACAAACGGCTCTTTCATCACATCACTTACCTGCTGAAAAATCATTAGTGTTTCCTTATTCACGAAAGAATTAAAAAGTCCTAACTTTTTCATACTACTATCTGCATTTACCTATAGAGCATATAATTTGGCTTAAATTATATCAGGATGAATTAATAATTTGCCTTATCAGGGGGTGGCTGGGTGGCTCAGTCAGTTAAGCATCCAACTTTGGCTCAGGTCATGATCTCGCTGTTCACGAGTTTGAGCCCTGCGTCAAGCTCTGTGCTGACAGCTCAGAGCCTGTAGTCTGTTTCCATTCTGTGTCTCCCTCTCTCTCTACTCCTTCCCCTCGACACTCTGTCTCTCTCTCTCTCTCTCTTTCTCTCCCTCTCAAAAATAAAAATAAATTTTTTTGAAAATAATTTGCCTTATCAGGCTCTTATATTAAGCTTTAAAGATATCAAAACTTAACGCCTGAATACATTTTTTCCAAGATGCTCTCTGACCATTCAGTTAACAGTTAATTTGTTTCAAATTTCCACAAAATTCTTATTAACTAAACAAAACCTTGCTGTTAAATGCTTTGCTACAGAAAGGTATCAAATTTTTCACAATGAAAATGAATGAAAAATGATTCAGAGTATGAACTATGTTGATTTGTATACATTTTCTCTGGCTTCAAGCATGTTCCGATTTTCATTTCATCATGAGGTGAGGGGAAGCGGTTAGGGGAGGCATTTGTCAGAGATCTTTTTTCAACAATAAGTCCATCTAAAACTATATGAGAAAAGTTGATCTGAAATTAGCCTTTGGAAAATTTGAACTTTGAAAATACCCTCTCATACTTTTCCACTACTTACTTCTCACAACAACAGCAACAACAACAACAACAAACTCAGAAGAGAGATATTGTGTATGCAGCTTCCTTTCTGTAAATACTTTTTGGTGATATTACACAGTTCCTTCCACCTACTTTTGCTGTTTGAAAATAAATTTTTCTAATTTAAACATAAATAATTATGTTCTTTAGTATTAATTATTTTGCATTATAGATGAAATCAGTGGTATTCTTATCAACTTTTCCAATGGGAGAGGAAAAGCTTAATGAGAATTTTAACACATAGCTTGAGGATCTAAAATAAACACTTTGATTACACTGACCATAATTTTCTGAATTGTGTCATTGTTTTCTCAATTTTCTACATCTCAATTAAGGTAATCCAAATTCAGTTTCAAATCTCAGGTCAAGGTGATTAAAAATAGGCTTTTTTTTTAGCTTTTTCTTTCTAAAATAAAAGAAAGTTATGTTCACAAAGTGATTTAAATGTTAATGGCGTTATGTTATTTCTTTGCACTATTCAGAATAAGAACATCATGAATAACTCTGCCATTAAGTGAGAGATCTATACATTCTGTGTTTCTATTGCTTCAGACCAAAAAAAAAAAAAAAAAAAATCCACCATGAGAGAGTCCTTACTATGAACAACAATCAATGATTTAAAAATAAAACATTAAGACTTGCATTTGTCTTTTCTCTAACATTCTAGAACTATTCCAAAACACAAATTTTAAAGCTCAGGTACCATCAACATTCTTCCCACATACAGGTAGAAAATAATTTATGTGACATAATCAAAGTATTCAAGCTTCTAATAAAAAATTTTGTCCTATTTAATTTCAAGTTAAGTTTTGTATTTTACGTCATTGGAATTCTCTAGTTGCTTCTGTAGTGTACATACAAGTATCCACAGATTCGCCACTACACAATTCTGAAAACTTGTATTAGCAAACATGAATACGGATACGTTTCTTAATGTAGAACACAATGCTTCTGATAAATATTCTGTATTAATATATATTTGAGCCAAAATGTTTTTTCTGCATGTGATTCAAAAAATGTTTTTGACGTTCTGGTGATCTTGTAATGAAACAATATTAGCAATTCAGAGTATTGGGTTACCAGTTTCATTTCAGAGATATAAAAAATTTCAGTTTAGACCTGCAAAGAGCATTGCTCCCACCACTACAATGAGAGAAAAATTGACAAATTGCAAGTTAAATACTTTTCTTGAAATCTCCAGAGACGTGAAATCACAGAGAAAATGACTATCCTGAGACAGGGAGACAGATACCTGCCAGAAGAAATGAAGTGTCACCTAGAAATAGAGAGATGCTGCCAAGTGACACATAAGCCAGTAAGAAGACTGAGGGTTTTTTTTAAATAAACATTTTGCCAAACCAGGGGTGCCTGGGTGGCTCAGTCGGTTAAGCTTCTGACTTCAGCTCAGGTCATGATCTCACGGTCCGTGGGTTTGAGCCCTGTGTCGGGCTCTGTGTTAACAGCTCAGAGCCTGGAGCCTGCTTCTGATTGTGTGTCTCCCTCTCTCTGTTCCACCCCTGCTTGCACTCTCTCTCTCCTCTCTCTCTCTCAAAAATAAATAAACATTAAAAAATTTTAATAAAAACATATTGCCAAACTAAGTGTGGGCTAGCATGAGATGGTGAAGTCTCTAGGGCTGCTAACAAAGGGCATTCCAATACTTGAAGAGGATCTCCCTACCAAATGGCACCAGGGAAGTTCAAGAAGATGGGCAGTTTACACACAATAATGACTATGGGAGATGAACAGCAGCCACTGGCTAAGTTTACAAAGACAACTCAAGACCCAAATGGTTTCACTGCTGAAACTGATGGAACACTGAAGAAAAAAAAAAATTATGCCAATTCTATACAATCTTCTCCAAACAATAGAAGAAATAAACACTCTCCCAAAGTCAATAAAGGCAACTTACCTTAATACCAAAACCCAATAAATGCTTTTGATTATCGACCTAGTATAAACAAAGATATAGAAATTACTCAACAAAATAGTACCAAATCAAACTTAGAAGCAACATTCAAAAATCAATAAATATTTACTATATTAAAAAAGAAAAGCTATATGACAGTCTCAATAGATAAAGAAAAGCACATGACAAAATTCAACATCTTTTTACAAGAAAAAATTGTTCAGCAAAGTAGAAATAGGAAAAAAGTCTTGGCTTAATCAGCATTAAACAAAAAACTACAACTAACATTACACTTAGTGGTAAAACACTCAATACTTCCCCTCTAAAATTGGGATCAAGATAAGAATATCTTCTTTTATTGCCCCTATTCCACACTGTACTGAGAGTCCCAGGTAGTGCAATAAAAAGTAATAAAAATCATACATATTGGAAAGAGAGATGTAAACCCATCTCTGAAGATGACACAAAAGTCTTTGCAGAAAATTCAAAGAATCTATACAAAAGCGGCCAGGATTAATTCATGAGTCTAGCATGTTTTCAGAATACAAAGCCAAAACACAAAACTCAATCAGGTTCCAATATATCGGCATTGAACTGGTGGAATATGAAATTAAAAAAAAAAAATACTGGCAATGAAATCACATATATGACACCAAAGGCACAATCTATGAATGAAATAATTGACAAGCTAGATTTTATTAAAATTAAAAACTTCTGCTTTGCAAAGGACAATGTCAAGAGAATTAGAAAACAAGCCACAGACTAGAAGGAAATGATTTTAAAAGACACATCTGAGAAAGGACCCTTAGCTAAAATATAAAAAGAATTCTTGAAGTTCAACAAGAAGAGAACAACCAACGGGATTAAAAAATGGGCCAAAAGTCTTAAGAAACACAACATCGAAGAAGATACACACATGGCAAATACACAAACAAGAAGATGCTCTACTTTACGTATCAATGAAGAAATGCAAATTAAAACAATGAGATGCCACCACACACCTACTAGAACGGCCCAAATTTGGACCACTTACAATAGCAAATGCTGGTGAGGAAGTGGAACAAAGGAACTCTAGTTCACTGGTAGTAGGAATGCAAAATGGTAGAGTCTCTTTGGAAGACAGGTTTGGTAGTTTCCTACAAAACGAAATATACTCTTATCATATGATCTGGCAAATGTGCTCCTTGGTATTTACCCAAAGGAGTTGAAAATTTACGTGTACAGAAAAGCATGCCCAAGGATGCTTACAGCAGCTTTATTCATCATTGCCCAAGCTTGGAAGCTGCTTAGGCATCCTTCAGTAAGTGATATATCCAGACAACAGAAGATCATCCATTGCTGGGGTGCCTGGGTGGCGCAGTCGGTTAAGCGTCCGGCTTCAGCCAGGTCACGATCTCGCGGTCCGTGAGTTCGAGCCCCGCGTCAGGCTCTGGGCTGATGGCTCCGAGCCTGGAGCCTGTTTCCGATTCTGTGTCTCCCTCTCTCTCTGCCCCTCCCCCGTTCATGCTCTGTCTCTCTCTGTCCCAAAAATAAATAAAAAACGTTGAAAAAAAAAAATTTAAAAAAAAAAAGAAGATCAGCCATTGCTAAAAAGAAATGAGCTATCGACTCATGGAAAGACATGGAGGAAGGGGTCCCTGGGTGGCTCAGTTGGTTGGGCATCCGACTTCAGCTCAGGTCATGATCTCGCAGTTCGTGAGTTCAAGCCCCACGTCAGGCTCTGTGCTGACAGCTTAGAGCCTGGGGCCTGCTTTGGATTCTGGGTCTCCCTCTCTCGGCCCCTCCCGTGCTTGCACTCTGTCTCTCTACCTCTCAAAAATAAATATACATTAAAAAATTTGTTTTAATAAAAAAAAAGATATTGAGGAAACCTAAATGCATATTACTAAGTGAAAGAAGCCAATCTGAAAAGGGTACATACTATATGATTCCAATTATGTGACATTCTGGAAAAGGCAGAACTATGGAGAGGGCAATAGAGTACTGGTTGCCAGTGGTTGAAGAGGAGGAAGGTAGAGCACAGAGGATTTTTGGAGAGTGAAAATTCTCTGTCTGATATCATAATGATTGATACATGTCATTATACATTTTTCCAAACTCACAGAATGTAAAATACCAAGACTGAATTCTAAAGTTAACAATGGACTTTGGGTAATTATAATGTCAACGTAGGTTCATCAACTATAACAAATATACCATTCAGTGGGTGATGTTCATAGTGGGTGAAGTTATGCATGATTTGAGGTAGGTGCAATCTGTATATCTCCCTCTGTTTTTTTAATGTTTATTATTTATTTTTGAGAGAGAGTGGGAGAGACAGAGAGAGAAAGAGTGAGAGAGAGAGACAGAGAGAGAACCAGCAGGGGAGGGACAGAGAGACAGGGAGACAGAATCCGAAGCAGGCTCCAGGCTCTGAGCTGTCAGCACAGAGCCCAACGCGAGACTCGACCCAAGAATGTGAGATCATGACCTAAGCCAAAGTCGGATGCTTAACTGACTGAGTCACCCAGGCATCCCTGTGTATCTCCCCCTTAATTTTATTTACTCTAAAAATTTTACTTTACTCTAAAAAATTAAGTCTTAAAAAAAAAACCTTTATAGCAGCACCCAAAAAAAATGATTACACTTAGATGTATATCACACAGATTATATGCAGGATTTATATAGGCTAAAAATTATAAAATATTCCTGAGAGCAATTTTAAAGAAATAAATAGAGTAACATACCATTTTCATGAGCTGGAAGGACTCAGAGTTGTCTAGATACCAATTCTCCCCAAAGTGACCTATACATTAAATGCCAACCCAATCAAAATCAAAGTGGGTTTTTATAGAAGAAATTTAAAAACTTTTTCTATAATTCACATGGAAATGTACAAGACCTAGAATGGCCAAAATAACTTTGGGAAGAAAAAGCACAAAGTTACAGACTAACCCTGCCTTATTTCAAGACTTTTTACAAAGTTACAGTAATCATAGTGCACCTGGGTGGCTCAGTTGGGTAAGCATCCAACTTTGGCACAGGTCATGATCTCGCTGTCTGTAAATTTGAGCCCCACGTTGGGCTCTGTGCTGACAGCTTGGATCCTGGAGCCTGCTTCAGATTTTGTGTCTCCCTCTCTCTGTGCGCCTCCCCCACTTGCACTCTCTCTATCAAAAATGAATAAACATTAAAAAATTTAAAAAAATAAATAGTGCTTCTTTTAAAATGTCAAAAAAGAAACAACCCAGAAAGACAGTCAGAAGCTTAAGATTTTAACATAGGCAACAGAAGAGTTCATACTTGAAATAAGAAAGAAAAATTAATTAAAGATTTAAGAGAGATTACAAGAATTACAGGAGAGTAAGACATATAACTTTCTGGCAAGCAAGGAAACAAACAAAAAAAAAAAGATAAAGAAAAAGAAAACCATGAGGAAATAGAATATATTCCATATTTTTTTCCAAGTGAGAACACTTGATTTGTCCAATTCACATACACAAAAAATCAGAGAGATGATTAAAGATCTATCCCTGACGGGCACCAACATAGAAAAGAGATTAAGGAGAGAATTGGCAGAAGTTAAGATGATTCCCAGAAAACAGGAGAGGTACAGATGGGCGAGGTCAGATAACTGAAGACCTAACACTTCCAGCGACAGTCAGTAACAGAGCGTGGTTTAGCCAAGTGGAGGACAGAAAAAGTAGACACCAAAGGCATATTCTTTCAAAGATTGTTTTATATTTCTTATACGCAGTCTACTCCATTGACTTATGTCCAATAACCATCCAGATGACTTATGTAAATACATGAAGACAATCTTATAGATCTGACAAAAGGAGAAAGGACAGCCTCCTGTTGAGTGAATTCTTCACTATTTGGTCCAGGGGATTAATTCAATCTCCTTGAGGTAGGAAATCCTATTTATTTTCCTGAGTGACAGGGTCCCCCTGGCCTGCGAGGTAAATGTGACTGCTTGTTGAAACTGACATTGATAGAGATAATGTCAGATTTCATGAAATCACTGGGTTAGGCCTTTCGATCATTTCTAAAGATCAGATGTCAAGATCGAATACAGAACAAGTGCAGGACACTGGAACCAAAGAGAAAGCTTTACATAAATAAAAATCTCAAAACCCTGGATAGCAGGTCATTATGACTAATTCCCTAAAATTTCACAATCAGAAGAAAATACAGCTGTGATTTTTCACCCTGTCAACAATTTTCTAGTTCCTCTGTTCCACTATCATTTTTTTTTCCTATTAAAAAGGGACAAAGATTTTTCTAAATCAGAGAATCATGGGCATTCTGGATGCAAAGATATTTTTTAACAGTGATTTAGTTCGATAATGAATGTACAGCTTGACACTTGTGTATTCACCAAGATTCTCTGGTTTTAAACAACAGAAAGCAAATCTGGAGAGTTTTGCAATATTATGAAGTGATTATAAAAGTGAGAAGGATCTCTGAGAATTGACAGTGAAAAGACGCTTCCTTGGAAGAAGTGAAACTGGAGCAACTCCCAACAGAGTTTGGGGAACTCACAGGTAGTTTCCATTGTGTCGGTCTCAAGGGAAGAGTAAGATCCCATCTGTGACAGCTCAACTTGTAAATAAATTCTGAAAGATCTACATCAAGTTGCCCACTTAGCCAGGAGAGGAAGACATTCTATTAGCAGACTCTCTAAACCTTTTCCAACAAAGGTAGATTAGTCTCTTAATGCAAAACTTTATCACTGTGCAGGAATATGGACTGTGCACACTGGGCAGGCAAAAACAGCAAACATTCATGCCACATTCTCTGTGATTTCCAGATCCCCAGCTGTCCATTCTGTTTATTTTTTTTTATTTTTTTTAATTTTTTTTTAACGTTTATTTATTTTTGAGGCAGAGAGAGACAGAGCATGAACAGGGGAGGGTCAGAGAGAGAGGGAGACAGAATCTGAAGCAGGCTCCAGGCTCTGAGCTGTCAGAACAGAGCCCAACGCGGGGCTCAAACTCACAGACCATGAGATCATGACCTGAGGCGAAGTCGGAAGCTCAACCGACTGAGCCACCCAGGCGCCCCTGTCCATTCTGTTTAAACATCATCAGCAAATGGAAAACCAAACAACCAACCAACCAAACAAACAAACCATAATCAGCAATGGGAATCCACTCACGGTTAGATGACTCAGTTATACATGTTTCTCTTAAATTTAGTAGAGTTCCCTTTGCTTGTAGCTTCCATCTTTTACTTTGAATGCCAGGGCTTCTTCAAACCAGTAATTTCTACTCTTCTCTATCAAGTATTTGAAAGGAATTTCAAACCATTTCAACCAATTACTGATCCATTTGGTAGTCCATATATCCAGTATGTGTACCTATATTATTTATTTGTACCTTGTCTACAAAGAATGGGGGCAAATATTGTAAAAATGCCTTGAATCTGTTTTTCCCTGATAGCGTGAAAGAAAGCAGCTGAAATGAACCTGACTTTGTACAGAATCTAGGCTTTCTAGGCTCTAGTGATCACTGCGCTCTCTTCTCTTTTTTATTTCCATAAATTACTCTTTTAATAATATTTTCTAGACTTTTGATGCAAGTGACATCAAGCACACGGGTTGTGAGTTTGACTCTCTCCTGAGATTATAAGACTAACTCTTGTCTGTCATGCTGATTCCAACAACCCTTCCATTTCCCACAATCTGTCTTTTAAATGCTTTCTAGGTACTCTGAGAATGTAGTATTTTTTTAAGCCCTAGAGACAGGCACTCTCTTATAAATCTCCAGCATCAACAAACCTCATAAGTTAGAATTTTAAGAAACTTCAAAAAGTGGTTCTACATCTCTTATAGGTGAAGTAGGGAACAAAAGTCATTCATCTATGTTACTTACCAATTTGGAGCAAAATTCAGTTATCAATCATGTTACTTTTACCACCTACAGTATTTCCAAGTGCAAAGTCATTATCTTAGATGTTGACCTTTTCTTGCCTCTACTATCAGATCTGATTTTTTATTCATTAAATATATTCATATCTATTTACTTAAATGTTGCTGCTAGCTTAATAGTAGGTAATATTTATATAGACTTTATCGTGCTCCAAACATTGTACCTGTTTACGTATAATATCTCATTAATGCTCACAACAGCAAACACAGAGTTTAAAATGGCCTTGGCTAATATCACAAAGGTTGGTTGATCAAGAATTTAAACCCAGGGGGTCTTTAGATACTACATTTATGAATACCACAAAATCCTGCCTCTCAAAGCTCAGCTGTGAGCATAGCACTGAGCTGCTCCAAGTATATAATAGACTACCAATGTCCTATGTATATATACATATACATGTACATATACATATACACTGGCATATACTATGGTTTTTGTGATCCAACACAAACTTCGTTTTCTAAAATGATACTCTTCCTGTCTCCATTTCTCGTTAGTCTTGCCCCCGAATCTGCAATGTACATAACAACATGCTCTGCAGGTTTACTCACAGTATCACCATATTCTTATCATCAGACCCTTCCTTTACCCAACCTGGTTCCTAATCACTTTTCAGTATGCATCTTCCTCTGGTCTGGGCAGTGCTTCCTCCCAGAGTTCCACACACTCTGTTTCCTCAACTTTGTACAAGGAATTGATTCACAGATATGCTGTGTTCTCACTCTTTCTCACTGCCTGCCAAGGTCTGCCCAATTCTCTAGGTCTATTTCAAGTATAAAAAAGCCACACATGTTTCTTAATGAACCCAACTTGCTTTTACCTAGACCTCACAACTGCATTTTTTCTTTTTGTTTTTTGTTTTTAAGTTTTTTATTTATTTTTGAGAGAAAGAGAGGGAGAGCATAGGGCAGAGAGAGGGAGATAAAGAATCCCAAGTAGACTTCACACTGTCAGCACAGAGCCTGATATGGGAATCGAACTCATGAACTGTGAGATCAAGACCTGAGTTAAAACCAAGAGTCCAACACCTAACCGACTGAGCCACGGAGGTACCCATTCTTATCTCCATTCCATTTGGCCTTTCATTACGTCTAATCCTAAAAATCTGTGAGGGCACTTTTCTACTTAAATTGCAAGTTGACGGAGGGCAGTAATCATAACATACTTCTTTCCAACCACTTAACACTGTGATGGACTAAAAGAAAGTGCCCAGCAAGTATGTGTTCATTAGTTCTTCATCAACAGTTTCAAGACTTAAACAGGGTGGAATCCTAAAATTACCTTCAGCGTGAGAGTATACCATTCTAGAAACTTTATAGAAAAATACTATGGGAATTTAAAAAAGAAAAAAAACTTAAGACTTTTGCTTTCCAAGCCCTACTCTGCACCGAGGGCAGTGCATACTACCTGAGGGCAGCCATGCTACCATATTTTCATTCCTAGACATTAGTTTTTCTTTGGCAACTTCAACAATTTTTTGAAAAATGGTTTATCCTGGAGATGATAAATTACATAAGACAGACGTCAGTAGATGTTTCAGTTTAGTGTTACGATGAAGCGCAGGGAGAGATAAATAGAAAGCCAATACAAACTCTTAGAACTTATGTTTCCAAATTACTAGAAGCAAGATGAGTTGTATAATATTTAAATCAGTATGTGTTGTAAAGGTAAATTAGAATGTGGTTACGATAATATAAAGGATATCATATGAGATCTTCAAATGTAAATACTTACACATTTTCTGATGTTTTCAATGAAAATGTGTCTGACCTTGATTTAGCAATAATGCATAGATACATGTATAATGTTTTCAAAGAAAAAACTGTTCTTACACGTATCTCTATATTTTACTATTTGACTTGTGTGGCAAAGGCTTTGCCACACTACCACCACTTGGTAAGGGGATACACAAGAGAAATCCAGTTTGTCCTTCAACAAAACGGGTTCAAAATTCACAGGTCCACTTATACTTGGATTTTGTTTCAATAAATACAGTAGAGTAAATGTGTTTTCTCTTCCTTGTAATTTTTTAGTAATTTTATTTTCTCTAGCTTCCTTTTACTTTATTGTGAACATATACTATATAATACATATAACATACCAAATATGTGTGAATAAACTCCTTATGCTATTGGTAAGGCTTCCAGTCAACAGAAGATTAGAAGTTACATTTTGGGGAGATCAACATTATTCATGAATTTTTGGTTGCATGTGTGTGTCAGTACCCTTAACCCCCTGCATTGTTTTAAGGGTCAACTGTTCAAGATCTTTTAAAAATAGGGGCAAAAAAAATTAAGCTGTGAAGTTTTCAAAGTAAATTTAGGCAATTCTAACAACAAAATATCACTTTTTGATCCATCTCTGTCACCTCCCCTAAATAAAAGTAAATTTTCATTCTATTTCTGGATTGTTCCATAAGCTCTCATTGTCCCTAATACTTCTTTCTCTTGCTCTTTGCCCACCACCCACACGAGCTTTCTTTCAGGTCCTTTAATTCCCCATGCAGATCCTCTTTTATGTCAAAAATTTGTCAGATCTCATTTATCTGTCTGAGAGGGTAATGATTAAATGAATGTTTCTTTGATTTTTAGATCTGTGCTCAAATATCACTTCCTCCTATAAGCTTTCCCAGACTTCCACTTGAGATAATGTCTTCCAAATGCTTCCTAAAAACTGGTAATCTTCTCTCACAGCATTATTCAAGTTTTATATTACACATTTGTGTCTTTATTTGTTTAATTCCCATTTCTCTCACGATTCTGCCTTCTCCACATTGACAGATTCTTTCCTAGCTCTCCACTACAGTAGCTGGTATGTACTAGATGTATATAAAATGTAAAGAGAATGAATGATTCAAAAAAGAATGAATTTTGCATGGAAAGAAAAATGACGTAAAGGAAATATGTTATATTTTGGCATTGGGTCTCTAATACTAAGACAAATATGGAGAGAGAATCACAACTATTTGGCCCAAGAAGGTGAATGTCATCCTATTTTGGCTGCTTTATAAGTGTTAGCTTCACTCCCATCTCAACAGGTTGTGAAATGTACATGATTGATTAAAAAACACATGGACAGAAGCAAACCTATTTTTCTATTTCAATATTTTACTCTCTTAAGGCAAACATTATTGAAAGGTATTTGATGATTCTATCCTGCCTGAAAGTTTAACCATTCAATAACATATAAACCAAAAATAACCCACAGAGAGATTTGATAGTGTGGAGATTACTCACATTTTTAAACTAATGGATGATACCTAGAAAATATATGATGTCAACTGATGATGAATCACTTAACTTTGTGTAAGTACTAAAAATATATATAGCAAAATGTGGAGAATAGATTGTTTCAAATGTCATTTTTCTTTTTAATTTCTTGAAACTAGATGTACCTATAATGCTTATAATTTATTAAGCCTAATTATCCATGGAGCAACATGAATTACAAATCTGACTTCAGAAAAAGTTTGATAAACTAAATTATTTTTCTTCCTTCCTTACTCCCCTTTTTCCTCTCTCTTTCTTTAAAACAGAGTAAATTCCTAAGTTCCCAAAACCATCTGATGCCATGTCTATATCTTGCTATATTTCTTGGCTAAGTAATATCTATAAATTTAACATGATATTGTCTGTCTCCAGGCATCTGTGGTGGGTATAGGTGGCTAATAGGACAGCTTTCGTAGTTAATGGGATATCTCCCTTTGGAAGTCTTAGAACATGTGGGGAGTCACCGATCTGATCAGGTCTACCGGCACTGGAATATTTCTAAAAGATGAAGCTTTCCACATGAGTGAGACAGAACCTGACTGAAAATCCATCCTTTTTGTTCTAGTCTGGTAAAGGGCAATGGGTCTCAGCAGAACAAAAGTTGGAATGCTTAATTTGCTGCCCAGATTAAAACAAACAAGCAAACAAACAAAACCTCAAATGGATAAAGCATTCCCAAGGTAACTTTCTAGTAGCACATCAGGTTAACTGATAAATGTAGACTATATCCTTCTCTCTAGCCTCACACAAATGGATAATCTCTGAACATAAATCTAAATGTCTTTGTTGTTTTTTTTTTCTATGTAATGTTAGGGATTTAAAATATGCATTTAACTTTGAACTCTTTCTTCACAGTGATAGCGAATTTCAAGCAAATCTGAAACCAAGCTTTCTGTTCAACAGTCAGTGAAGAACTTTACCTTTCAGGAATTCTGATAGAGTAAATTACTTTAAATAGAGCTGACTGTAAAAATAAGATTTTAATATTTTCCATTCAAATTTCAAAGGACAGCTTGCTTTCCTTTCCCCAGAAGTAGGTGCTTTTATCCAATTACTACATTGGACAATAGTTTAGATCAATGTAATGTCTCATGTGGCTCCAGGTGAAGGAAAAATAATTTACTTTCATTTATCCTGAGGTGTTATAGTGTTAAGCTGGTATTCCCATAGTTTCACTCCTTAAAAATGGGTATTCTTCCTGATTGATTTTCTGTTACAATGGTTCTCAACTCTGGCTGCACATGAAACACCCCTAGGAGCTTTTAAAAATACCACTGTCAGAGTTCCACCCCAGACAAATTGAAACCACATTTCTGGTGCTAGGATCTGGGCACCTATTGTTTTTAAAACTTCCCGGGTGATTCCAGTCTACAGTGCAGGCTGCCAACCATGAATCCCACATTACATCTGAAAGAAGTGAGTCAAAGACAAATGTTGAAGAGTTAAGAAAAAATGGTTGACAAAATTGGGAGGTTCTGGATGTAGCTCTCAGCTGGTTCCAGAAGTCCTTTTAAGGTAAGCACCTTGGGGCACCTGGGTGGCTCAGTCAGTTAAGTGTCCAACTTCAGCTCAGGTCATGATCTCAACAGCTCAGGAGTTCAAGCCCCATTTTGGGCTCTGTGCTGACAGCTCAGAGCCTGGAGCCTGCTTCAGATTCTCTCTCTCTCTCTCTCTCTCTCTCTCTCTCTCTGTCTCTTTCTCTCTCTGTTCCTCCTCAGTTTGAGCTCTCTCTCTCTCAAAAATAAATACATAAACTTAAAAAAAAAAAGACATGCTTCACCAAACAATGTTCCTGAACTTTTGTTGTGGCTCCATATTTCTTATTGACTCAAAGAAAGAGGGTATATTTCAGAAAAGCAATTTTAACTTCACGGAAGAGCTCTTCCCCAGATTCAAATCATGCTCAACTAGAACAGCACCAGGGCTTGGAAGCAGATCTCAGGCGCCTCACTAACATTACCTTCATGCCAAAGTCAATTATAGTTACGGTTGCCCAGGCCATGCAAATCACAACCACCAACATCGTTCTGGACCAAATATATGTGGAAATGATCCAAAAGAACAAAAAAGTAATATAACTGAGTGGAAGAACAACTACTTTAGAAAAGACTGAGCAAGACTAAATACAAATCTCCAAGATAATACAGTTATGATAAACCTTAACATATCACTGCCTCCAAACCTAAACATATGAGCCCAAATAGGCTGAACACAAAAGGAAACCTACCAGCCAACAGACAAACAAAAAACAATTTCACAAAAGCAACAGACGCGATCAAGCCAAGAGGTGATAGAGAAAGAGAAGGCTTTTAAAAATATTCTCCAAGGCACACCTTGGTTTAGCTACTTCTGACAGACCAGTAAGAAACACGGGGGAGATATGTGATTTCACAAAATCCTTAAAAAAAAATCCAACTAGAAATGCACGGTTGGCAAGAGCATAATGAGAAAGTGTAGAGCCAGCTCAAAGAGGACCCAGAACCTCAGAAAAAAGCAAACATTCTGGTTGACATTCTGGTTTTGGTTTTCCTGCCAGGAGAAAAGCAGAGAGAAAAAGCAGAAACATTCCAAACAGATCTTACCCAGAGGTAAGATCCAATGCATAAATAAGAATTTAGTTAACTG
Organism: Panthera uncia; assembly: GCF_023721935.1. Taxonomy (NCBI): domain Eukaryota; kingdom Metazoa; phylum Chordata; class Mammalia; order Carnivora; family Felidae; genus Panthera; species Panthera uncia. The sequence continues at coordinate 15,537,483 of NW_026057577.1, read as the reverse complement.
TAAGAGAAAAAGAAAGAGATTTCTGTGGTGGTAAGGAGAGGAACCTGCTAAAATATCTCCAACCCACTGTAGACTCAACACCTGGGGCTAGAATCAAATTGCCAATCTCACTATCCATTTATGCTTATGGAGGATTTGAAAAGACTTCTGGAAAAGCCAGAGTGGGGGTGGCTCAGTGGCACAGCCAGTTAAACATCTGAATCTTGAATTCAGCTCAGGTCATGACCTCACCATTTGTGGGTTCAAGCGCTACGTCAGGCTCTGCACCAACAGAGTGGAGCCTGCTTGGGATTCTCTCTCTCCCCCTCCCCACTCATGCTCTCTTGGTCTCTCTCTCAAAATAGATAGATAGATAGATAGATAAATAAATAAATATGTTTTAAAATAAATATTTTAAAATAAATAAAATAAATTTTTAAAAAATAAAAAAAGAATAAATTAAGAAATAAAGACAGAAAGATAGGAAGATCAAAGAAAGAAAGGAAGGAAGGAAGGAAGAAAAGAAATGAAAAAAAAAGAAAAGAAAAGAAACGAAGAGAAGAGAAGAGAAAAGAAAAGCCAGGGAGGATTAGGGTTAAAGCTACTTAGGCAGCCTCTCTTGGACAAATGCCAAGACTCTAAATTCTGGACCAAATCCATAGGTGCTATTAAAAGCCTGAATACATTATGGCATGGATATCCCATACCCCAAGTGACCCCTAGTCACTTGGGTTATAGAAGATGATATACAAGGTACAAGTAAGTGCATGTGATTAGGTTTTACCTAATCCCAGCGGATTCCTGTTTCAGCACAATTTGTAATCCCCTTCTCTCAAACATTCAGAGAACATGCACTGAGGGTATCTGCAGCTTGGAGAGAAGGAGAAGTCAGGTAAGAGGAGATAGCAAACATTTGTAATGAAGTTACACAAAAAACATCAGTGGGATGAAAAAGTGTGGACCAAACTGTTCATGTTAAAAATGAGCCAGGTGAAAAATATCATAAGCTTTATTTTAGAAGAAAAAGAATGGGCAATCTACATGTAAAATTGTAATAGAAAGCATGATTCTACTTAATATCTCAAAGATAAAAACATAAAACAAAAGGACGGGATGAAAACGAAATTTGAGGAGTCAGGGAACAAATATATGGCCAATGTTTCAGTATTACCGAATTAGTAAATGCCTTTGATGCAGAAAGGGAAAGAACATACAAGGGAAAAACACTTTACTGACAAATAGGAAAAATTAGTATGTTCAGAATGACGGCAAAAGATAAGAAAAAGTAATTAAAGCCTATAGGTATGGAAAGTTGTCAAACATGATCAACCCAAGGATAATGGGTCTTCCAGAAGAAGCAAATCCATTCAAAAAATGTAAATGCTTTCAGAAACTGAGGAAAAATTTCCTGAAATTTTAGAAAAGTTGAAAATGAAAATGAAAGCACATAAATGTTCTTGTCTTTTTAAAAAAATAAGTTTATTTATTTATTTTGAGAGAGAGAGAGAGAGGGCATAAACTGGGGAGGGACAGAGAGAGTGAGAGGGAGAATTCCAAGTATGCTCCATGCTGTCAACCCAGAGCCAATGCGGGGCTTGAACCAATGAACCATGAGATCATGACCTGAACTGAGATCAAGTGTCAGACACTTAACCAACTGAGCCACCCAGGCAGCCCAAGTAACATTGTCTAGGGAAGAACTGTGATACAGAACCATTAACAATGAAATATAACTTGATTAAATAATTGAAGTTCAAGGAGGAAGAAATTTTGCAAAGACATTTACAGCTGTAAAAAGATGAGGCTATCTTCAGACTTCTCCACTAATTCAAATGCAGAACACATTAAACTTTAAAATTCTGAAGGAAAGAAAATGTGACCCAATACTACTATACCAACCAAGCTGACCATCACAATAAAAGCTATAGTCCACATTCCCAAAAAAAAACAAATCACCTAGGAAACAGAGCACTAGTGAGATAGTCTTGGATGAAACAACAAAAACTTCTCAAAACTGAATTTCACTAATTACAAAATAAAAGAAACACTGTCATCATCGTCGTTGTTGTTTAACTGAAGTATAAGATGGAACAATTGGGAAACAGGATTACAGGAGATTGTTGGTTCACAACCTGGGGAGTTTCTCCGGGTGAAATCTGAAACTAACCTCTGTGCACAGAGGGTAAGGAGAGAATGAAGAGAGAATCCAACCACTACAGACTGGTAGAAAGCAGGTTTAATAAGGAATGGAACTTACTTAGCAGGCTTACCTTGAGAGGCCACAAGACAAGTAACTCTTTGCACCTGCCAACCAGAATCTTAAAATTTTATACGGAAGCCTTAACTGGGTTCACTCACATGTAATATCCATGTGGTATCAACAACATACTGCTCTCTCGAGTATGTGTCCTTCAAAAGGGCTCCCATTATCAGAATAGTGGCAGAATGTACATTCCAAAGACTGGGGGTAGGGTGAGGAGTCCCTCTGATTGCCCAGTCCAGCTCTTAGGTCAAGCCCTCTCCATGACTTTCTCCAAAAGATAAATGTTTGAAAATAAACCATATAAGAATATTTGAGAAGAAAATATTAAAGGAAGAAAAAAGGAAAGTAGGTGTGGTAGATATAATAATCCTGCCTTCTCTCCCCAAAATGTCTATGTTCCGGGGTGCCTGGATGATTCAGTCAGTTAAGTATCCAACTGTTGATCTCAGCTCAGGTCATGATCTCACGGTTCATGGGATTGAGCCCCACATTGGGCTCTGCACGGACACTGCAGAGCGTGCTTGGGATTCTCTGTCTCCCTCTCTCTCTGCCCCTCCCCTGTTTTCTCTCTCTCTCTCAAAAAGAATACATAAATGGCAAAAAAATATCTGTGTTCTAATCCGAGGAACTTATAGATCTGTTACATTACGTGACAACAATTAGAAGAGAGGATTTGCAGATGTGTTTAAATTAAGGGTCTTGCAATGAGATTATTCTGGGGATTCACTCGGGTTTGATGTTAGCAGAGACTGGACAGATGCCATTGCTGGCTGGGAGGGGCTCATATCCTAAGGACTATGGACACTCTTGTGAAGCTTAAAAAGGTAAGGAAATGGTATCTCTCTCACAGACCATAGGGAACCAGCCCTGTTCATACCTTGACTTTAGCTCAGTGAGACTGATTTTTGACTTGCAGATTCCAGAGCTCTGATATGACTTTGCACTGTTTTAAGCTAGTAAGTTTGTGATAATTTGTGAAAACAGCAATAGGAAATGAATACAGATGGAAAACAGTTTGAATGTATTCATTTTTTAATCTTCCTTTAAAACAAACCAAGAAGTATTGACTACATGAATATATGACAAAAATATGGTTTCAATCTATTTCATCAAATTATAAAAAGCAACTACCAAAACTTTAAAATTAAAACTAGCAACTCCAGTGGTCAAAGTGGTAGCCAGCATTAAAAATTAAAGGAACTTACACAAGAATATTGTGTATAATATAAAACAAAAAGTTTTTAATATTAATTACCCGAGGCAAAACAGACAGTATAGTCCCTAAACTATAAAAAGGCACTCATGGGGAAAATAAAACAAAAATAACAAAACATTGAAAATATAAGAAGCATTAAAAACAGAGAAGACAACAGAATCACAAACTAATATATACACTGAATCAATAAATGTAAATTAGTTTATTCATTGTTAAAAAAACATGCATTGTATCAAAAACATTCAAGTTCGATACATTTTTTTGAAAGCAATGCATTAAAAATGTAGTAATTGAGGGGTTCCTGGGTGGCTCAGTTGGTTGAGCATCCAACTCTTGATTTCTGATCAGGTCATGATCTCCATTTGTGAGATCAAGCCCCTTATCAGGCTCTGTACTGACAGTGTGGAGCCTTCTTCGGATTCTCTCTCCCTCTCTCTCCACCCCTCCCCCACTCATGATGTCTCTCTCTCTCTCAAAATAAATATAAAACATCTTTAAAAAATCTTTAAAAATGCAGTAATTGAGAAAGCATAAATGTAAATGAATGTAGACAAAACAGACCAATGCTATCATAGGAAGGGGGATCATCTCAATAGATAAAGAAAATTCACTTGAAAAAAACAAATAACACTCATTGATGATTACAAGCATAAACTCTTAGCAAAATAAAATCAAAAACAAAAAAAAAAAAACAAGGAAACATCACACTTAATGGTGAGATACTGAAAACGTTCCCTCTGGAATCTGGAAGAAGACAAAAGTATTTACTATCACCACTGCTATTCTCATTATCCTGAAGGGCCAAACTTTTGCAATAACTGAAGAAGAAATAAAAGTTGTAGGGATGGGGAGTGAAGAAATGAAACTTTCATGACTTTAGAAAAATGAAAATATCTACATAAAAATTATTAAAAATAAGTGAATTTAGCAAGAAGACAATTTGTCAACATGTAAAATGAGTATAATTCTCTATATAAGAAATAACAAATGAGAAATAAAAATAATAACAAAATAAGTAATTTCTAATACCAGCAGAGTATATCCAATGTGGAGGAATCTATGTATAGAAACACTTTCAAGGCTTCTACATAGAAAACTACACGCTATTATAAAAGAAATTAAAGAACAATTAAATAAATGGAGGGGTTATGGTGCTTTGGATTAGAATACTACATATTAAAAATGTCACTTTTCCTAAAATCATTCTATATATTGAAAAAAATGCTTCAAAATCCTGAGTCTTTTTTTTGAGGAAATAAATAAATAAATAAGTAAATACCTGGTTATAATATTTATATAGAAATGAAAAAGATTAAGAATGTCTAAGTCAAGATAAGAAGGGAACCAAGGACTTATGCTACCATATATAAACCCATTTTACGGATCCATTGTAATTAAGATACTGTGGTACTGGTACAGGGTTACAAAATAGGACAAGTGCACAAGATAGGCCAAAAACAGACTCACGTGCTTGGTTAGAAGGCAGTGTGGGGAATAAGTTTAAGAATTCCCTGAGTTTGCACCAATGGGTTAACAAGGTTTAGGATGAAAGCACCCAAGATTGATATTATTCTAGAATCCTATGAAGTATAATATGGCCATTTAAGCATGTGCGTATATTTGCCATAGAATAGTTTAGTACATCAAGAGTTTTCCCCTTCCAATTTGATTAATTTATTACACAGATTTCAAAATATGTTTTAGATTTTCCAGTAATTCATTTGAGGCTTACTGAAAAACTACTTGCAGAATACTGTTTTCTCAAAACTCATAGGAATTTCAAACTTTCTGGAAGGTTGACCAACATGAAACATCCCAATATTTTAAAACGTAATTAAGATGCTACTGTCTTATAAAATTATCTACTTTTAGAATGTTTTTTTTTTCCTAATGAGAGGACAAAGATCTCTGTATCCTATGGCCAAAATAGAATGCAGAAAAGATTTTTTAGCAAGTATTCCAAGGACACACTTAAACTCACTGTATGATATTGTACATATGATGTGAAATAGATCCGTCTGTAAAGATAATCTAAACAGACTCTCAGTTACTTGTAAACTTGGTTTTGGTCCCAACTTCATACTTAAGTGTTCAAAGAAGTTGATTTTTATATATAAAACTCAGACCTGACAGCTGTATTTTTTTCAACTTAGTCTCAGAGTTGAGTTGGACAAAGAAAAGTAACCCATTCTTTTCTCTTCTAACTGGATAAGGGCTTGAGATTTGCAATTTCAGCCCTGCCTTTTTTTTTTTTAAATGTTATTTATTTATTGTTGAGAGAGAGAGAGATAGAGAGGGAGAAGGGGGAGGGGCAGATAGAGAAGGAGAGGAAGAGTCTCAAGCAGGCTCCACTCTGTCAGCTCAGAGCTGGATGCAGGGCTCAAACTCACAAACGGTGAAATCATGAGCTGTGTCAAAACCAACAGTCAGACGCTTAACTGGCTGAGTCACCCAGGCACCCCAGTCCTGCCTTTTAAGGGCAGCACACGCCTTGATGATCCAAATTTGGATGTGCATGATTTTAGGAGAGCAAAATTTCAACACTACAAATTTTTATAAAGTATCTAACAACTCATAATAAACAAAGCATGTTTTTTTATAAGCATCTTACTAAAGTATTGCTCTCTGTGATGCATACTTAGCCTAACCCTTCAAAGAGAAACTTCAGTTTTCAATGTCTTTTGCTACCTTCTGTAAGAATGGCTTACCAAAATTTTACCTGCCTAATTATACCACTTGCTACTGCTTACCACTATTTATTTCTATTTATGTTCCCTGAGAACATGAAAGATGCCTTATTAGTCTATTTTTGCCAAGCGCCCAGAAGAGTGTTCTTGTAATATGGAAATACCATTTTTATATGCAGGTATTAATGAAGTTGCACAAAGATTCAGGGAAGTGGATCTCCTCTGCAAAGGTCAGTATTTAATCAATTCTGTGCCTTTTACTTTATCTTAGCTGGTCTTAAGTAGGTGGCCCTGTCTCTCTGCTCTGTGTTGTTTGCTAAATAGCCTTTTACAGGAGGGAAGTATCTGCTAAAAGCAGTAATTACTGACACTGAACACAAGTCAGTCAGTCACCCTCTGATAAAGTCAAATCAAATTGGTACCCCAATGCAGCCACCGAGATTGTATGCCGAATTCTGAGCTTTGTGCTAAAGAAGTAAGATCTAGGAGAAGCTGCAAGCCCACGTGTTTGAAAATGGTTTGGCTTAGGTGTAGACCTAAAAATCAGTTTGAAAGGATCTTTTAACCTATGTAAAATCATTCCTTTGCTTTTAGTCACAACGATGATGTTGTCAAGCTTGGCAGGTGGACAAAGGTGGGGGACAATCATGTCGGTATTATGACCTGAAAAGTCAACAGCAAACCTCAGATAATTAAAGAAAAGAATGTGTAAAAACACAATATTAAACCCATTTATAAAGAGAATAGATCTTTAAGTATTACGAGGATATACTATCTGGGTTGAAAGAATCTAAAGACCAGGCTGGCAAGTTCAACCTCATTTCTACATTCACCCTCCAACTTAATGGCAGAGTTAACTGGTTTATTAAATGAAAGATCAGCACACAGTTATATCCAGGAGCTCCTGTAGATGCATGACTGATATCCCAAAGCTTTAAAAAGTAATGTCAATCATTCTTCATTGTAATTACTATAAATATTGTATTTTCTATATAGAAAATGTTTTATTTCTGTCCAGTCATTTTTTTTCCCCTCTCAGGGATTCTCTCTACTTCCCTAATATCCAATTCCTACAGCTTTTGCCCCCAAAGGCATTTTCCCTGGCTTTTTTTCCCCTTTCATATATTTCCTAATTCCTGAATCATTTGCCAACAGGTTTTTAAAAATCTTTTAGAATATAATGCCCGACATCAGTATTAAGTTAGTATACGTGTGTATAATATCATTATTTGTCTAGATATTCTGAAGGTGAAACTTTTAAAAACACACATTAGAATTATCCTGGGTATTCAAAACTGCTTCAACTACAGACTTTCTAAAGCATATTTTATCCTTTCAGATGTAAGCGTGTAACCATCAGGAGCCAGACAAAAACACAGCCCTTGAGTGCTTTCTTTCTCAAATTGCCCCAAACAATGTGATTCAGACATTTGGTTGGATGTATTTTAATCATTTTAAAATTCTGGTTTGCAAAAGAAATAAAACAAAACCAATGTCTTTACTTGTGCCTACCCTTCTCCTTCTAAACTCCTTAAAATTATGATGTTCTGCGCTACAGCCTGTGGAACCAGGCTCAAGCAGACAAGGGTAGCTGGAAGCGTAAGAGGTTTATTTTTAAAGCACAAAGACAGACCAATATTAAAATTCAATGCATGTTAATCATTCTATCTTTCAAGTGTAAAAGAAGCCATTTTTTCTTTTTTTTTCCTCTTCTGTGTGTCTCAGAATCTAAACAAACACAAAATTCATTCATTCATTCATTCATTCATTCATGAGAGAGACCATGAGTGGGAGAGACGGGGAGAAGAGGAGAGGGAGAGAATCCCAAGCAGGCTCACACTCAGCACGGAACCAAACGTGATCTCATGACCCTGGGATCATGACCTGAGCCGAAATCAAGAGTCAGGTACTCAACAGACTGAGCCACTCAGATGCCCCAAAACACAAAATTCTTAAAGAACTAGTAGATTTGAGATGATGGGAGAGAAGAGTGAAGGTTATAAACCCATGCCTTATCACTGAATAATTACTTTTCTGAAGTTTCTAACATTTAAAATTTGGAGATTTCTATGAGTTAGTTACAAACGAATTGCCAAGAAATTTGCCAAGCTACTTTGAGAAAACATTCTTCATTTTCTCAAATAACTAATTTTTTTTAATTCTAATTTTCCCAATTAAGTCCTTAATTTGTATTCTAAAAATCAGTATACATGTGCATAGAAGATTCTCGACTCAAACACTTAACATTATTTAAAGGAGAGTACTTTTATAAAAGGGGAAACTGAGGCAGGGGTGGCTGAAAAAGGAAAATTAAATCCTTTGAATTCAAAATGTAGGAGTAAAGTCCCTGAGTAGCTAACACATTACTTAGAAGTTCACACAAAGAGTCTTAAGTATAAATAAGTAATTTTGAAATTCAATAAATCAAGAAAAGATTGGAAGATGAAAGGAAATCAGTCAGACAACTTTATAATGGATTAATAGGATCTATCCCTGCTACACACACTTACAATTTTAATTAAAGGATGATATAAGTTGACATGAAATACATGTAACTTATAAGTACACTTTAACATTCAAGCTAGAATAAAAACATTTTACTTGGTAATGTCTTCATTTTTTTTTTTCCAAGCTAAAGGACACATTGTCAGAGCCCTTTTACCAGTTCGGGAAAACTATGGGAAAGCTGTGTAATCTGTATGCAAAAGGTTTTGAAGTCATTACGCTACGAAAGTCATAGATGCTTCCCAGTTGTGTACAAAGCTACTGGAGGAGATCACTTCTTACAAAGCTGAGCATAGGTCCAATGCTGTTCATGATTACAGACCTGCTCGAGCCACTGCAAGAAAAATGTCAATAATTTTTAGTAATACAGGCAAAAAATTTGGCACAAACTCTATAATGGAAAGAACAAGTTGAGTGGAACAATGAAATCAAAGGTGATTATGAGCCTGCACACATCAATATGGTACAGTAATGAATGGGTGGGCATTCTGCAGAATTGGGTCTACCTACTCACTGCATAATGTGCTTTCATTTCCATCTCATTGGAATTAAGAAGGGACACACTTGCCTTGAGCAACTGTGTTTCGGTGCAGCAGAGTGTGAAGAGAACCCTATAAAAGGAGCAGATAAATGTCAATCACATCGACCTGTCTCTACTGTCATAGAAGTACCAGTGACATTGTAACAAGTAGCTCTCCAGAAAAAAGGAAAAAAAAGAAAAAAAGAAAAAGAAAGATGTGTGGTCTTTGCCAACTTCGACGGGGTAAACACTCCCACAATGGTTGATTTCAAGCTATCAACATGACATCACTGGATGGGGAGCTGAGAAAAGGTGTGTGTGAATCATCGGCTTTTACGAGTAGGTGTGAGCCAGATCAGACACACCACTGAAACAGCATCCTCCCCAACTCCATAACATGGGCAGCCCAAATCATTATTCTCAGAGCTTCTGGTATGACTGAAGAACATTTCTGAAGATTGCTGATAGATTGCATAATTCTTCACTATGGACCCAGAAAATATAACACATTTTAACCTACTGTACACTCGTAGATACAAATGTCTGATGTCAACACAGGTCTCTATCTTTTCAAGGGGAACGTTCTATCAGATCCAAGCACAAGGAATTCTTGCTCACTCCTCAGATCTGGTGAATTATGAAGTATGCCTTTTATCTCAACTTTTCCACCAACGTTATGAAATCCAAACACCATGCTCTAAACATTTTCCTAAAGGGCTCACGCTTAATGCTACTTTGTTCTGGTGCATAATTTATGTTTTAGTGATACATTCACCCTTCACAGAAGAGAAAAGGATTAATTCTGATCACCATATGTACACTTTTCAGTCTGGGTAAGGGCATGAATGAGTCCAGAGCCAATAAAAGAACAAAAGATTCTCTGGTAAGCATAAGGAAAAGTCAAATTCAGAGGATACAGGAGCACTAGAAAAACATCTCAGGGTAAACAATAATTTTATTTCTCATATGTGTGATTTATAATTTTGACTCCCTGTTTGATAAATCCACCAGACATTTAACATTTCACATTCACTCATCTTTTCTTAAACTCCACATGCCCTTGGCTTCCATTGATGTTGATGAAACTGTCATAGTTTCCTTTGTATGTCAGTTACTATTACTTCTGTACCTCCTTGCTGGGCTCTTTATCCTACCCTGATCTCTGAAAAGGCAATTACTTTCAAGGATCCACCCTTGGTCCACTGCTGTCTTCTAAGTGAACCTTATTGGTTATTTTTAGTTACTCTTGTAATTTTGCCTTTATGTAAAACACACTCACATCTATGAAATTTGAAATTCAGCCCAGAAGTTTCCCTGAGCTTTGGATTCATCTACCCAACTTTTAGTTGAACACCCACCACAGAACATTCCACAAGCTGTTCCAAGTTTGTAGGACCTTAAATGTTCCATATCTTCGTACTAAAATCTACGGGTGCCTCTGGTGTTTTCCACCTATGATTGTACTGACTCACTATGATACCTACTTTAGAAGCCCGAAAATGTACCCTTCAGAGAGCTGCTACGGTGAGCTAACAAAAATACAGAGGTTTCCATACCATTCCTCTGCATCAAACACTCCAGAGTTGCCATTAAAATCGTATTTTTCTACCTATTATAATGTAGTAGAAGTATTCATAAAAATAAACCATAACTCAAAACCCTAAAAATATTACTCAAAATATGTTAAAGAAATAAAAACAGTTCTGGTTGGCACCGTATCCTGGGATTTGGGGGGAAAATGAATCTTCTAGGATAAAGCCCTGTCCACATGGGTTCCTCTTCACTTCCTTGCCAGTTGTGAGGTACTCTGAGGAACTCATGTGGGTCAGCACAGCAGATACTGAAAGCCGCTGAACTACAGAATAAAGTTCATTTCTTGGCAGGGTCCATAACACATTGCTCCTCCCCACCTTACTGTTCACAACCCAGGCATATGAAACCCATGGTGGTTTCTCCAGAAACCATGCTGTTTCTCATTTCCTGCCTTTGCTTATGCTACCCCATCACAAAGGACGCCCCTTGAGCCTCTCCACTCATATCATGTAGCCACTTACTAAGCAGCTGTAAGACTTAAATCAGAGGACATTTCATTCATTTATTTATTCAGTCAAACATCAACGTTTGAGCAAAATATTTGGTCTTGTGAAACTCGTAATTTTACGGAGGGGAGACAGACAATAAGCAAACAGACACGCAAACCCAGTGAATGGAGAACTGCTTGAATCACCTACTGGTGCCATATTAGTCTTGTACTAGACACACAAAAAAACATTAGGGAGGATCTTAAAATTGTTGTCCACAGTGCTAAATGTCTTCATGTGTCTGCTCATTTTAATTATCAAAATTATGTTAAAAAATAAATGTTATTCTGCCACTTCAGAAGATGGGGAGACAAGGGCTCAGAGAGATATACCAATTTACCTATGTAGCCACATAGCCAGAGTGTGTCAAAATCTAAACACAAACCCACAAATATCTCATTTCAGAAACCATTTATGTTCATGATAACATTTGTTTTCTGGTGCTATACCAGCAAACGAAAGGGTGCATCCTTGCCCGAAGTCAATTTACATGTTCAAATCTCCCAGTCCTAGATGGATTTCTCCATAGTCTAGGGAACTTAGAGGAAGCTTTACACTGTGGCAATTTAGAATTCAAAAGGATTTAATCATGAGCAGTGCATCTGCAAAATATGCTCTTGGAGCCCCACCGATTCGAGCCATAGGAGAGAATGGTCTCCCGCAGCATCTGTTAAAATGAAATGACTTTGAGGAGGTAGAGGAAAAGCATAAATGCACTGAACACCTGGTAGTCAAGGCATTCTTGGCTATATAAGCACCAAATTAAAGCTTGGGTTATTCATTCTGAAAATGCTTATAGCTTTGCAGTAAAGATTATCAAATACATGTGGGCTCCAAACATAATCACTAACAAATGATTCAATAGTAATATACGGTTGCAGTAAGAATTTGGTGAGTATAAACATGTTAACACGAGGTATTTGAGCATATGGATAGGTTACTTTGCCCAGATGTGGAGAAATACTCTGTTCAGTTTGACAGACAGATAAAGTGTTTCCCTGTAGAGTCTGAATACATGCTCTTCATGAACCTGCCAACATGAATTCCCAAGAGTAAACAAAACCAGAAAAGCTCAAGATCACAGATGATTCCAAACTATCCCCTTTCATTTATTGTTTAAAGAGGGAGACCATCTGGGAATTTAGCATAATCCGACAGGTATGATTTGCCATCACTGGAAAACTATCCTCTAAGATCACTTCCTAATTGTTTCATTAAAATGTAATAACTTAAAAACTGCCTCTTTGTAGGACAATAGAGGAAACGTCATTTGCTGTTTTTGTGTTTATATATATATGTATATATGTATGTATGTATGTGTATATATATATATATGAATGTGTAAATATATATATGTGTATATATATATATATATATATATATATATGAAAATGTTTCTGGGCAACTGTGTAAAAAAGTCATTTTGAAAAAAAAATAAGATTTTCACTGTTACTATCTCAAAATATTATAACCTGTTTAAATATTTATACTTATTTTGTTTCTAGATCAGAGACTGCTGCTTTAGCAGTTTGATTTGATTTTCTAAATTATAAAAGTGAGGAACAATAAAAAGACTTTTAAAAGTTAGCTCAGCTATCATATATAGTTACAATATGCATTTTGAAATTTATTTTTTATGCAATGCTCTTTTTATGCATAATTTGACCAAACAATACATGTACTTTTATACCATAATTTCTTCATGTGATTTTAAATTATAAGTTTATTTCTACCATATTTAATATATGCCTAATAGTCCACTGAAATGATATTCTATAGTTTACTTAAACTTGTTTTGGGACATTTAGATAGTTTCTAGAGGGTTTTTTTTTTGTATTATTCTTACCTTTTAGTCTAATCTTTAATCAGAGACTTCCTGCATTTTACGTATTTACAAGTTTTCTTAATGGTTCTAAAAATAAACTTACAGAAGAGTCTACTAGTCAACTTATTCAATTATTTGTCTCTAGAAAATCTTCATTTAATCTGAATCCATTAAACATAGAGCAATAAATATTTTTAAAACAACGGCGTTTGTCAAGTCGACTACCTATCTTCACAGCGATTCTGCAAGGCAAACATTGTTCTCGTTTTACAGATAAACTATTTCAAGCACTTAAGCGATACTCTCCCATCTTGTTACAAAGGGTGTCTGCAAGGGTGACTGGATGGCTCAGTCAGTTAGACTTTGGTTCAGGTCATGATCTCACGGTTCGTGAGTTCCAGCTCTGTGTTGGGCTCTGTGCTGACAACTCAGAGCCTGAAGCCTGCTTTGGATTCTGTGCCTCCCTTTCCCTCTGCCCCTCCTCCACTCATTCTCTCTCTCTCTCTCAAAAATAAACATTAAAAAAATTTTTAAAAAGAGTACAAAGGGTGTCTACAAGGTGGTATGAATGACAGCTAACAAAGAAGAGGAACAGTACAGGTTTGTGGAGAGGAGACTGAATTCCTTTCTTAGACACATTGGGATTTTGCGTTGCCTGCAGGATACCCAGATGCAGTTATATGGTAGGAAGGTGAACACAGATGTGGAGCTTTGAAGACAGTATTCTTCTGAAGACACCAGTTTTGAAGTCCTCAGTGTATGGCATAGGGGGCAAGTGGAGAATCTTGGAGTTGCAGATATATTTGGCAAGAAGAAAGCAAAGTGAAGAAAGAAAGGACTCAAGTTAAAGAATGGTGGGTGACATTTTAGAAATCAAGGAAGGAGTCAATTTCAAGATAGGACATTGATCATATAGTGATAAAGATGCCACTGGTGATCTTGGCTAAGAGAAATTTCACTGGTGTTCTGGGACCAAAGAGGGCTTTTAGTGGGTTGATTAGCTGCTGTCCTAACTAACAGGAACAATCTAGGGGACAAACGTGGAAAATGGAAAAGACATTTTGCTGCTCTCCTATAAACCATGGTGGTAAAGTTCCTGCACAGGTGGGCAGGAGGACTAGGTAGCTTGTCATGGACATTCTCAAAGGAGCCCTCGGACTATGTAGAGCCCTGGATTTAGCTCTGCTGTATGGGAACTTGGCACAGATAGTTTCTGTCCTGCAGAGCGGATATGTCAGTCAGGAAGGGCAACAGATACGACCTCTCCATTACCCTCCTCCCAAAGACTAAAACCAACAGCAAGGGCTCCCATACTTTCTATCCTGTCCAAGCCATTATTAACTATTAAAACATACTACACTGTAAAATGTTAAACATACTAAAATAAGAATGGTTAAGGAATACAAGCAACACAGTAAGAACTCATGATAATGACAGAGGTCTGAGTTCCCTTGGCACGCCATTTCTATTTGCCAAGAGTCAAGAGAAAATGGTAGGATTCTGGTTCTGAGCATTTTACAATTGTTAGCTTACATCATTTTTATATACCTTTTTAAAAAAAATATCCATATGGGGCACCTGGGTGGCTCAGTCAGTTAAGCATCCGACTCTTAGTTTCAGCTCAGGTCACGATCTCAGGGCTTCATGGGTTCTCAGAACCCTGCACCGGGCTCTGTGCTGGCAGTGCAGAGCCTGCTTGGGATTCTCTCCCTCTCCCTCTCTCTGTTTCCTCCCCAAGTTGTGCTATCTCTGTCTCTCTCAAAATGAACAAACTTAAAAAAAAATCCACAAATTGTCGAGTATTAAGGAACATTGTGCACACGTGACTGCCCCCCATCCCATGACCTTTAAATAGCTAAGGCCTCATTGTTCACCTCCAGCTGTGCCACCACATAAGGCTTTCAAAGGAAAAATGCAACTGTGATTTCTTGACACCCACAGATAATTACTACTGCTCTCGGAATCTGAAGGAGATAACTCTTTGTTCTGACTTTCTTTTGTTTGACAAAAAAGAACTATTTGTATCTCAACTTCCCTTATGTTTTATATTCAAAGCGTTATCAGAGCTACCAAGATCATGGGAAACCCGTGGCATTTTCTTATAAACTGTCTTCAATACTGCACTGACTAAAAACACTTTTAATTCCATGGAATGAACAAATTTAGTACCAAGTACAAGGACATGTGTTTAGCATAATAAACCACCCCTCCTTCCCAAGACAATCCAGAATGTTGGATTACTAGATGGCATCCCTAATTTTGGACTCTCCAAGAGGCTGCAGGATGGATACCCTACAGGCAGAGTTAGTTGAATCCCTTCCTTGGATGACAGGAGCTCCTCTGCCTATTTACTGTAGTATCTAGTCATGCCTCCATTCTAGAAATAAATAACTGAACACCAGTTTTGCCCATTGTGTTAAGACCTTGAACATTCAGAAGAGTGAAAATAATTCCTGCCATGAAGGAGATCACAGTCCAGTGGGAGAAGGTGATCACAGCAGCTTGAGAATTCCACAGTCTGGACAGAAGCTACTTTTGCCATCCAGGCTGCAGGTGATGGGTGCATGGGAGCATTCCTGTGTGCTCCCAGAAGACTGATGGGGGGGCTGGGGCTGGAGTTTGCTGTAGCTTGTGTCTTGAGATATTTCTGATTATAAACTTATTCCGTATAACTTTTTGCCCACAAGACACAAGTCTGATCACAGGGGAAAATAAAAAAGGAACATTTCCTCTTAAAGGTGCAAAAGTCACTAACCAAACCCACACAGATCGATGAGGAAAGATAACCTCTATATGTGTATCTAGACCTATATTTAGATGTATAAAATTAATGGTGATATCAAATAAATTGATACTGAAAAATATTAATAAAAATACAACAAATGTGTTTTCTTTTACCAGAGGATGAACTCTCAATTAATATAAATTTTATTTTTTTTAATGTTTATTTATTTTTGAGAGAGAGAGAGACAGAATGTGGTCAGTGGAGGGGCAGAGAGGGAGATGCAGAATTTGAAGTAGGCTCCAGGCTCTGAGCTATCAGCATGGACACCGATGTGGGGCTTGTAACTCATGAACTGTGATATCATGACCTGAGCCGAAGTCGGACACTTAACCAACTGAGCCACCCAGGCGCCCCTCAATTAATGTAAATTTTAAAGTGAATGTATAGGAGTTCCGGAAGATGGCGGTGTAGGAGGACGCGGGGCTCACAACGCGTCCTGCCGATCACTTAGATTCCACCTACACCTGCCTAAAGAACCCAGAAAACAGCCAGAGGATTAGCAGAAGGGAGTCTCCGGAGTCAAGCGCAGACTAGAGGCCCACGGAAGAGGGTAGGAAGGGCGGCGAGGCGGTGCGCGCTCCACGGACTGGCGGGAGGGAGCCGGGGCGGAGGGGCGGCTCGCCGGCCAAGCAGAGCCCCCGAGTCTGGCTGGCAAAAGCGGAGGGGCCGGACGGACTGTGTTCCGACAGCAAGCGCGACTTAGCGTCTGGGAGGTCAGAAGTTAACAGCTCTGCGCGGAAAGCGGGAAGGCTGGAGGACAAAGGGAGGGAGAGCTGCTGAGCCCCCGGACGGCAGAGCTCAGCTTGGCGGGGAACAAAGGCGCCAGCGCCATCTCCCCCGCCCATCCCCCAGCCAAAATCCCAAAGGGAACCAGTTCCTGCCAGGGAACTTGCTCGCTCCGCGCAAACACCCAACTCTGTGCTTCTGCGGAGCCAAACCTCCGGCAGCGGATCTGACTCCCTCCCGCTGCCACAGGGCTCCTCCTGGAGTGGATCACCTAAGGAGAAGCGAGCTAAGCCTGCCCCTCCACCCCCCGTGCACCTTGCCTACCCACCCCAGCTAATACGCCAGATCCCCAGCAACACAAGCCTGGCAGTGTGCAAGTAGCCCAGACGGGCCACGCCACCCCACAGTGAATCCCGCCCCTAGGAGAGGGGAAGAGAAGGCACACACCAGTCTGACTGTGGCCCCAGCAGTGGGCTGGGGGCAGACATCGGGTCGGACTGCGGCCCCGCCCACTAACTCCAGTTATACACCACAGCACAGGGGAAGTGCACTGCAGGTCCTCACCACGCAAGGGACTCTCTAAAATGACCAAACGGAAGAATTCCCCTCAGAAGAATCTCCAGGAAATAACAACAGCTAATGAACTGATCAAAAAGGATTTAAATAATATAACAGAAAGTGAATTTAGAATAATAGTCATAAAATTAATCGCTGGGCTTGAAAACAGTATACAGGACAGCAGAGAATCTCTTGCCACAAAGATCGAGGGACTAAGGAACAGTCACGAGGAGTTGAAAAACGCTTTAAACGAAATGCAAAACAAAATGGAATCCACGATGGCTTGGCTTGAAGAGGCAGAGGAGAGAATAGGTGAACTAGAAGATAAAGTTATGGAGAAAGAGGAAGCTGAAAGAAAGAGAGATAAAAAAATCCAGGAGTATGAGGGGAAAATTAGAGAACTAAGTGATACACTAAAAAAAAATAATATACGCATAATTGGTATCCCAGAGGAGGAAGAGAGAGGGAAAGGTGCTGAAGGGGTACTTGAACAAATTAATAGCTGAGAACTTCCCTGAACTGGGGAAGGAAAAAGGCATTGAAATCCAAGAGGCACAGAGAACTCCCTTCAGACGTAACTTGAATCGATCTTCTGCACGACATATCATAGTGAAACTGGCAAAATACAAGGATAAAGAGAAAATTCTGAAAGCAGCAAGGGATAAACGTGCCCTCACTTATAAAGGGAGACCTATAAGACTCGTGACTGATCTCTCCTTTGAAACTTGGCAGGCCAGAAAGGCTTGGCACGATATCTACAGTGTGCTAAACAGAAAAAATATGCAGCCGAGAATCCTTTATCCAGCAAGTCTGTCATTTAGAATAGAAGGAGAGATAAAGGTCTTCCCAAACAAACAAAAACTGAAGGAATTTGTCGCCACGAAACCAGCCCTACAAGAGATCCTAAGGGGGATCCTGTGAGACAAAGTACCAGAGACATCACTACAAGCATAAAACATACAGACATCACAATGACTCTAAACCCATATCTTTCTATAATAACACTGAATGTAAATGGATTAAATGCGCCAACTAAAAGACATAGGGTATCAGAATGGATAAAAAAACAAGACCCATCTATTTGCTGTCTACAAGAGACTCATTTTAGATCTGAGGACACCTTGAGATTGAGAGTGAGGGGATGGAGAACTATTTATCATGCTCCTGGAAGCCAAAAGAAAGCTGGAGTAGCCATACTTATATCAGACAAACTAGACTTTAAATTAAAGGCTGTAACAAGAGATGAAGAAGGGCATTATATAATAATCACAGGGTCTATCCACCAGGAAGAGCTAACTATTATAAATGTCTATGCGCCGAATACCCGAGCCCCCAGATATATAAAACAATTACTCATAAACATAAGCAACCTTATTGATAAGAATGTGGTCATTGCAGGGGACTTTAACACCCCACTTACAGAAATGGATAGATCATCTAGACACACAGTCAATAAAGAAACAAGGGCCCTGAATGATACATTGGATCAGATGGACTTGACAGATATATTTAGAACTCTGCATCCCAAAGCAACAGAATATACTTTCTTCTCGAGTGCACATGGAACATTCTCCAAGATAGATCATATACTGGGTCACAAAACAGCCCTTCATAAGTTTACAAGAATTGAAATTATACCATGCATACTTTCAGACCACAATGCTATGAAGCTTGAAATCAACCACAGGAAAAAGTCTGGAAAACCTCCAAAAGCATGGAGGTTAAAGAACACCCTACTAACGAATGAGTGGGTCAACCAGGCAATTAGAGAAGAAATTAAAATATACATGGAAACAAACGAAAATGAAAATACAACAATCCAAACGCTTTGGGATGCAGCGAAGGCAGTCCTGAGAGGAAAATACATTGCAATCCAGGCCTATCTCAAGAAACAAGAAAAATCCCAAATACAAAATCTAACAGCACACCTAAAGGAAATAGAAGCAGAACAGCAAAGGCAGCCTAAACCCAGCAGAAGAAGAGAAATAATAAAGATCAGAGCAGAAATAAACAATATAGAATCTAAAAAAACTGTAGAGCAGATCAACGAAACCAAGAGTTGGTTTTTTGAAAAAATAAACAAAATTGACAAACCTCTAGCCAGGCTTCTCAAAAAGAAAAGGGAGATGACCCAAATAGATAAAATCATGAATGAAAATGGAATGATTACAACCAATCCCTCAGAGATACAAACAATTATCAGGGAATACTATGAAAAATTATATGCCAGCAAATTGGACAACCTGGAAGAAATGGACAAATTTCTAAACACCCACACTCTTCCAAAACTCAATCAGGAGGAAATAGAAAGCTTGAACAGACCCATAACCAGCGAAGAAATTGAATCGGTTATCAAAAATCTCCCAACAAATAAGAGTCCAGGACCAGATGGCTTCCCAGGGGAGTTCTACCAGACATTTAAAGCAGAGATAATACCTATCCTTCTCAAGCTATTCCAAGAAATAGAAAGGGAAGGAAAACTTCCAGACTCATTCTATGAAGCCAGTATTACTTTGATTCCTAAACCAGACAGAGACCCAGTAAAAAAAGAGAACTACAGGCCAATATCCCTGATGAATATGGATGCAAAAATTCTTAATAAGATACTAGCAAATCGAATTCAACAGCATATAAAAAGAATTATTCACCATGATCAAGTGGGATTCATTCCTGGGATGCAGGGCTGGTTCAACATTCGCAAATC
The DNA here is from genome assembly GCF_023721935.1 of Panthera uncia. Lineage (NCBI taxonomy): Eukaryota > Metazoa > Chordata > Mammalia > Carnivora > Felidae > Panthera > Panthera uncia. The sequence continues at coordinate 15,517,634 of NW_026057577.1, read as the reverse complement.
GATCAACGTGATACATCACATTAACAAAAAAAAAGAGAAGAACCATATGATCCTGTCAATCGATGCAGAAAAGGCCTTTGACAAAATCCAGCACCCTTTCTTAATAAAAACCCTTGAGAAAGTCGGGATAGAAGGAACATACTTAAAGATCATAAAGGCCATTTATGAAAAGCCCACAGCTAACATCATCCTCAACGGGGAAAAACTGAGAGCTTTTTCCCTGAGATCAGGAACACGACAGGGATGCCCACTGTCACCGCTGCTGTTTAATATAGTGCTGGAAGTTCTAGCATCAGCAATCAGACAACAAAAGGAAATCAAAGGCATCAAAATTGGCAAAGACGAAGTCAAGCTTTCGCTTTTTGCAGATGACATGATATTATACATGGAAAATCCGATAGACTCCACCAAAAGTCTGCTAGAACTGATACATGAATTCAGCAAAGTTGCAGGATACAAAATCAATGTGCAGAAATCAGTTGCATTCTTATACACTAACAATGAAGCAACAGAAAGACAAATGAAGAAACTGATCCCATTCACAATTGCACCAAGAAGCATAAAATACCTAGGAATAAATCTAACCAAAGATGTAAAAGATCTGTATGCTGAAAACTATAGAAAGCTTATGCAGGTAATTGAAGAAGATATAAAGAAATGGAAAGACATTCCCTGCTCATGGATTGGAAGAATAAATATTGTCAAAATGTCAATACTACCCAAAGCTATCTACACATTCAATGCAATCCCAATCAAAATTGCACCAGCATTCTTCTCGAAACTAGAACAAGCAATCCTAAAATTCATATGGAACCACAAAAGGCCCCGAATAGCCAAAGTAATTTTGAAGAAGAAGACCAAAGCAGGAGGCATCACAATCCCAGACTTTAGCCTCTACTACAAAGCTGTCATCATCAAGTCAGCATGGTATTGGCATAAAAACAGACACATAGACCAATGGAATAGAATAGAAACCCCAGAACTAGACCCACAAACGTATGGCCAACTCATCTTTGACAAAGCAGGAAAGAACATCCAATGGAAAAAAGACAGTCTCTTTAACAAATGGTGCTGGGAGAACTGGACAGCAACATGCAGAAGGTTGAAACTAGACCACTTTCTCACACCATTCACAAAAATAAACTCAAAATGGATAAAGGACCTGAATGTGAGACAGGAAACCATCAAAACCTTAGAGGAGAAAGCAGGAAAAGACCTCTCTGACCTCAGCCGTAGCAATCTCTTACTCGGCACATCCCCAAAGGCAAGGGAATTAAAAGCAAAAGTGAATTACTGGGACCTTATGAAGATAAAAAGCTTCTGCACAGCAAAGGAAACAACCAACAAAACTAAAAGGCAACCAACGGAATGGGAAAAGATATTTGCAAATGACA